>NC_134404.1:136192032-136484532 GCF_038048845.1 Mixophyes fleayi | reverse complement strand
AATAGATCAGGGGATACAATGTGGTCGGTTGGATGAGAGCATTTGGCAATGTCTAAAATCAGAACATCCCTGGTATATAAATACACAAGACTTTACTTGTAGTACTAAGCACCAGCATTCCCAAACTGTTAATGGAAGTCTGGGCTTGCTGGGACCTGTAGGGCACCAAGGCAAAATGGTATTTTTATTGTAAAATAACTTTTAATTACCCCCACACCCACTGCCCCAGGGACGTGGGAAGAGCCCTAGTCATTTCAGCCGGCTGCCCCTAGGGGGTCAGGTCCACTTTTTTTTTTTTTTGGACCCAAGCCCAGTGTTGACCAGCCTGGGGCTAATTGTGATTATAGCAGTGGGACCCCACTCTCCAGGATCTCCTGCTATAGTGCCACCCCAGCCTCTGTTGGCAAAGTCTAGTGCTGGCTATTGTAGAATTGGGGGACCCCACATTTTTGGTCCCCCATTTTTGCTAGTACCAGCCTAGGCCGGCAGCACTAGGGTTAATCTGTTTAGGGAAAGGGAGAGCACAATGTTTTTTAAATTTATCTCTTTACTGTATTGTGCCGATGGGTCTTTCAGCTGTATTGTCCCGGTGAGTCCACAATTAAGGTTTGGGCTAAATGGCTGTGGTATTTTTGTTAATATTAACTATTTTGTGCTGGACCCACCAGCTGTATTGTCGGCAAGTTGGGCAGCTGTAATGCTGTCCGTTGTCCTTTGAATGTCAACAGGAATAGGTTCAACGGTATCAACAGTATAAGTATAGACATATTCACTGTTGCTAGAATGACTACATTTCATTCAAACACAGCACTTGATCGCATAACACTTGATTGGCATGCCCTACACAATTGACTTCTCAATAATAGACAGCACCCACCAAACATGCACACATAGGAAGTTTATTCTATCAAGTAAAGCAAACAAGTGATCAACCTTTCAGTCTTTATTGGTTCATTCCACTCTGGTATTTACTGTGTCAGAATAGTTAAAAACAAAAATAAGAAAATGTGACTTTGAGAGTTGAAATCAAAGCTGGGACCATGGAATGCGTATCATGTGCATGCATATCCGTAACGCACAAGCATTACTTATCCATTATAAAAATAAAAACAGATGCAGGAAACAAACACATCTTGTAGCATATTGAGAATATATTAACAAAGCTTAAAATTTACACTAATATAACCTGCAAAAGGAAACATGACATGTGCCGCAAGTGATTATATGAATATTGGCACCAGTATTGATTTATTTAAGAATATTGCAGTAATGCAGCTGTTTTTATTATTGATGGTCGGATGCATTTTACTGAGACTAAAGTCCATCTTTATACATTATAATCTTGTTCTCTATCTTTATGGATTCTGATTCTATATTAATAGTTTTTTAATATATTTTTCCCTTTCTCCCTCTATAGCAGCTGCCAAACTGAATCTTTTGGATTATTTTGAGGTCTTTTAGACTGAAGAAAAGAAGATTATTTTGGGGTTTTTTTGTGGTTTATTTTTTTTGGGCTACTCCAAGACCTGTCATGTGATTTATTTTTTTTGTACACCTACAGGACCTGTAGGGTATTATAGTTTTTTTATGGTTGGATTCAAGCATATTTAGATTAAAAGCTTACAAGAGTGGATTGTTTACAGAAGACATCAGATGGTAAGTATATGGGGATTTTATATTTTTAATAAATATATGTGGTTTGAAAGAGGTGTGTGGTTTATTTTAGGGGTTTTATTATTTTTATTAAAGTAATGTGGTTGTAACGAGGGTTGTGTGTTTTATTTAAATTTTACTTTATCAGACTACATGGCTGAGCGGGCCCTAGGTGTTAGGGCATGTTAGTACTTGTGGTTCTCCAAGTTCCAGCATGCCCTGGCTGCCATGGGTATGTTGGTGCTTGTAGTCCTACAAGCACCAGCTTGCCCAGACTGTTAATGGTAGCCTGATCTAGCTGGGACTTGTAGTTCCACAAAGTAAAATGGTGTTTTATACTTTTTATTTATTCTTTAACACCTATTATCCTACATCTCAGGGGTGTAGGAAGAGTGTTTTCAGTATGGGCTGTTTATTTATACAGGGGGAACCCACACAATATTATTTGCGGACCCCACTTCAAGGGGAATCCAACCCTGTACTAAACAGCCTGGTGTTGGTTTGTCATTATGACAGGGGGACCTTATGTTGCGTGTCCCTCTGCTATAGTGCCACCAACTCTGGCTTGTTTGTGTAAAATCAGGGGCACCCAATGCACCCCCACCCCATATTTTTTGGAAACCAGCTCTAGGCTGGCAGCACTAGGGTTAATAGCATTAGGAGGAGGGACCCCTCACATTTTATTTTTTTTTCTTTAAATCTATTTTATATACTGTATGGAGCCAGGGGTTCGGCTGGCTGACCACCAGCTCAACTTAGACTAGCCCCATAGCTGGAGCAAGAGATACTGCAGAAGTGGAAGGTTACTTCCACAGCCATCAGGGCCGGATTAACCCGAGGTCTAACTGGGCTATAGCCCAGGGGCCTCGGGCATCCAGGGGGCCCTTCAAACCCCTCAGCAGCATTATTGATCGGTCGGGGGCGGGGGCGCCCCCGGCCCGATCAATGCTGCTGAGTACTGCCAGTGCAGTCCTCCGTCCCGGCGCGCTGTAGTCTGCTTACTGAGGATATCTTCTCAGTAAGGAGCTTACAGCGTGCCGGGACGGAGGACTGCACTGACAGGTAAGTGCTTGGGGGGGTCCTCGCGGGGGGCGGGGGGGTGGCGGACGGCTCACAATGGGGGCCTCGTGGGGAATGGAGGGCCCCTTAGCCCAGGGGCCTCCATTCCCTTAATCCGGCCCTGACAGCTGTAGAGCTTTCTACGGCCATGGCTGTGTGTGTTTGAGTTTTACACGCCTGTACTGTACATTGACTAAGGGAGAATGCCCCTTTCCCACCCAGGATACCCCACTAAATCGTAGGCAGTAGTAGGTGCCATTTTTGTGTGTATGGAAAAGGTCTGATTTTTCAACCGTGTTTTCCAGTTCTGAGCATGCGCGAGTGATTTTGCGTTTGATACGCCTGATGCCTTGACGAATCAGGCCCGTTGTGTTTGGATGTATGTTTTGAATACAAATTATGAATTTTATGTTTTCCACAGAAAGTCTCAATTTATTGGAAAGCTATAAGTAAGTGTGTTCTCTGCACTGTTTGTCTCCTCAATTTATAAATATATATATATATATATATATATATATATATATATATATATCACACGAGTACAGATTGTGTTTGAATTATCTATAACAGTTCATTCTACTGTCTTGTACTGAACATATTACTTTTAGTTCCACAACTTAAAGATTTCAGTCCTGCCAGCTGAAATGTTATCAATTGACATTTAAGGAGTACTAAAAGGGGTCTCTTATACTTTTTTGTATGTGTGTTATCTGTTTGACTTTTCCTCTTGTTTGCTCATGAGGTCTTTTGCTGCAGAGAGAGTTGGAAGGTTTAACTGTTTTTCTTGTGTCAAACAAGTTATGACTAGACTCTTCATCTGACCATGGTTTATTAAAATAGTGTATTATATGGGAAGTGCAGGCCTGTAATGTTATCACTTATCTGACCCAGTAGCAAATGAGTAATGACTGGGGTGCTCATCCATGTAGGTTGAGGTGGCCCCTGTAGCATTGGCTATCAACTGTTTCACTGTGTTTTACTGAACAGGTTTTCACTCTTTTGTTTTCCATTCTCAACTGTCCTTTATTTTCTTACAATATACCCTGGTATATAAATTATATCCTTAGAATATATTGATATCCTCAATATAGGTATAATAAACATATATCTTTTTCAATATACAATAAATATATACTTCTGTATATTTTCTGCTATTTCTCAATAAATATATATATTTCACGATAAAGTATATAATCCTGTATATTATTAGATTTCTCAATAAATATAAATTCTTGTATACTATCATCATCATCATCATCATTTTTTTATATAGCGCCAACATATTCCGTAGCGCTTTACAATTGGGGACAAACATAGTAAACTAATAAACAAACTGGGTAAAACAGACAAAGAGGTGAGAAAATGTTTTATTTCTTTCAAATACACTAATTGGCCAAAGTATGTGGACATCCGAACACATCCATATGGGATATGTGATTGTTGAATATCTCATTCCAAAACCATGGACATTAATATGGAGTTTGTTACCCCTTTGATAGCATAACAGCCTCCACTCATCTGGGAAGACTTTCCACTAGATTTTGGAATGTGGCTACAGGGATTCTCATTCATTCAGCCACAAGAACATTGTGAGGTTGGACATTGATTTTGGGCGATATGTCCTGGCTCGCAGTTGACGTTTCAATTCATCCAAAAGGTATTTGATGGAGCTGAGGTCAGGGCTCTGCACAGGCCAGTCAAGTTCTTTCAGACCAACTCAGGAAACAATTTTTTGATGGACCACGCTTCGTGCAAGGGGACATTGTCATGCTGAAAGAGGAAAAGACCTTCCTCAAACTGTTGTCACAAAGCTGGAAATACACAATTGTCTACAACGTCACTGTATACTGTAGCCTTAAACTTTCCCTTCATTGGAACTAAGTGCCCCAGACCACTTTTCCTCCTCCACTAAACTTTACTACTGGCAGTAAGCATTAGGGTAGGGAGCATTCTACACCCAAATTGATACAGTGACAGATGGTGAAGCATGATTTGTCACTTCAGAGAAAGCATTTCCACTGCTCCAATAGTGGTGTGCTTTACTCTATAGAGTTGACTTTCAACATTATGCATGGTGATCTGAGCCTTGTGTGCGGCTGCTTGGCCATGGAAACTCAATCAATGAAGCTGCAGACAAACCGTTCTTGTGCTGATGTTGCTTTCAGACGCAGCTTCTGTGAGCTTATAAGGCCTACCATTTCACATGTGTTGTTGCTACTATTCAAAGAGAAAAGAGGAACTGCGCTCAACTCCAAAACGGCAAGAGCAGCAAAGAATCAGGAATCCCTTCATGTGTAACAATTAATGTATATGAAGTGTAATGCGCTCAATTGCCTAGAACACACCAACTATGTAGATGATTTCTACAGAATTGAATATGATAAATAACATAAATAGTGTAGACAATGTAGTAAAAACAGTTCATTTAATTGCCCAAAGATCAAACAAATTAATAAAATAAAAAAATGGTACAATAGCCAACAATGATTGAATAGTTAAATTTCAATAAAAGGGTACTCAGAGAATGTTGATAATTAACAATGGAGGCTATATGGAAAACCATTAACTGGGTGTCACGACTCCGAGTAGTTTTGTAGATCCCTTGCCTCTGTCTATATAGGACCTGCCCAGGAGTGCGGAGTCTAACGGATAGGAGGTATTCACCAGGGATCCCCACAAGGGGATATGGACTCCGCTGCTCCTATTCCGCAGGTCGCGGCCCCCCAGACAAGGACTGACAGAGGATAGTGGAGGCAACACACAATGACACGGTGGATGAGAAGACACAGAGTAAAGAGTTCAGGATTCACAGGCTTCAGCAATAGTAGTAATAAAACACTGGAGATGGTAGCTATGCTGTAAAGTAGTATATTGATTGATAGTACAATGGAACTGGAAGAATATATATATAACGGCAGATATTAAATACACGGCAATTAGGACACAAGCAGGATGCAGATCACGTTATGCCACTTCAGAATTGGTAACTCTTGACAACTGTATGGGATGAGTAAACAATAGTTCAAACATAGGATGACAAATGGAGAATGCGTGGATCCAATAATGTAACTCACGGCAGATTGATGTGAATCACTGGTCAACAACAGTTCCAAGAGAATGAGAATGTAGAACTGTTGATCCGTAGATAAAGATGATTCTACATAGCAGGTGGGTTACAGGTATCACGATAATTCTCAGAATAGAACAGCAATAATCGTTGAACTGATGTTCTACTAATAACAGTCGCAGAGATATAGTTGAACAGTAGAAACTTCAAACAGTTCATTACCTAGAAGTAGCAAGAACGAGGAGTATCCTAGCCGAGTATAGGACTGCAGATAACTGATGTCTTCCAATAAACATATGAATGAAGAAAACAGCACTGTAGATCAGCTGGGCAAAAGCAGGAAGTTGAACCATGCAACTAGCTGCAGGCCGTAGTAATTCAGCAGGTAGATTAATCACAAGGAAAGTCTCAATAGAACTCAGCATTGAAAATACAACTGCAGGTGTGCAGGCTTAACCACAGGTGCAGCAATCAACTCACAGTAAATGTTCAACATGAAGCTTGATAGCAACCGAGGAGTTCAGCAGACCGGCGTGGAACTACAGGTACCAGGCACGATGGCTGTAGATACAGAAGTCCAGCAAACAGGTAACTGCAGCGAGAGGTTCAGCAGACAGCGTGGAACTACAAGTACCAGGTACGATGGTGGTAGATGCAGAAGTCCAGCAAACAGGTAACAGCAACAAGAGGTTCAGCAGACAGCGTGGAACTACAAGTACCAGGTACAATGGTTGTAGATGCAGAAGTCCAGCAAACAAGTAACAGCAACGAGAGATTCAGCAGACAGTCAGGACCAAGGCAGACTGAGTAACACGAAGAACAGGCAATGAGCCAAGGACCATGGGTAGTTTAAGTAATACTCCAGAACCAATGAGAATCGAAGGGAGGTCCAAGCAAAGCAGTCAGGAACACCTGTGCAAAGGTAGTATCTTAGAAACAGCAATAGGTTCAATTGCAGTTCCCAGAGGCAAGTCAAATGCCGGCACCTAACTACGGGACCGGCGTGTGACAGTACCCCCCCTTTTAAAAGTGGCCACTGGACACTTAGCGACAATCTTCAGAGGAAATTTAATATGAAACTTTCACAAAAGTGCAGGAGCATTGATGTTAGAGGCATTTACCCAGGAACGCTCTTCAGGGCCAAAACCCTTCCAATCCACCAAGTATTTAATCGTTCCTCGAACCATCTTTGAATCCAGAATCTGAGTAATCTCAAAATCCTCTTGTTGAGAGAATACCGGTATTATTGAAGAAGTAGTAGAAGAAAAATGATTTATGATTAATGGTTTCAATAACGATATATGGAACGAGTTGGAAATATGAAGTGATGAAGGAAGCTTTAATTTGAAAGAAACTGGATTGATAACCTTCAAAATTCTATACGGACCGATGAATCTAGGAGCAAACTTCATCGAAGGGACTTAAAGACGAATGTTCCGGGTAGATAACCAAACTCTATCACCCACTTTGAGGGCAGGTACGGCATAATGAGTAAATTAGGCTCAGCAAACACTCCTCAAATAACGCTTTATTGGACAAACAATCAATTGACAATATATAAAGAAGTCCGTCAGGATACCAACGCATATCGCACATCCCCTGAAGAAATCTGCTCCTGCAGATGAAACGCGTTGGGACACGCCCACTTCCGTGACATCATCAGGATATCCGGTCCATGCGTTCCACTGTGGAACGCACGCCAGGCTTTCCATCTCCACACTACAGCACTGCTAGTAACGCAGTCTCCATCGCTTCCTGTGAGCTCCACCGCTAGCCATCGGCTGTCATCCCGTCTACAGCCGCGATTTCCCCCGGATGATCACATATTCACCAGGTATCTGGATTATATTCACATCCTCGCCTGGGACCACTGTCAGGTTTACTATATGCTTTATCTAGATTCATCTTTTACCAGGACTTTTATTACTGTGTACTTTCGGACTGATTCGTATGTCATCTTATGGTATCAATTACCCAGTTAATGGTTTTCCACATAGCCTCCATTGTTGAATATCAACATTCTCTGAGTATCCTTATATTGGAATTTTAATATTCAATCATCGTTGGCTATTGTACCATTTTTTTATTTTATTTTATTAATTTGTTTGATCTTTGGGCAATTAAATGAACTGTTTTTACTACATTATCTACACTATATGTTATTTATCATATTCAATTCTATAGAAATCATCTACATAGTTGGTGTGTTCTAGGCAATTGAGCGCATTATACTTGATATACGTTGTTGCTACTAGACATTTCCACATTACAATAACAGCACTTACAGTGGACCAAGGCTGCTCTCGCAGGACAGAAATTTGACTGACTTGTGGGAAAGGTGTCATCCTATGACTACCATCTTGAAAGTCACTGAGCCCTTCAGTACAACCCTTTCTACTGCCAATATTTGTCTATGGAGATTGCATTGCTGTATGCTTGATCTTACACACTTGTTAGCAATGGGTGTGGCAGAAATCAACAAGCACACCATTTAGAAGAGGTGTCCACATACTTTTGACCATGCAGTACATGTCCCTTTTATCAATTCGCTGTCGCTCTCTTTTGCCTGTTTCTTTCTCCTGCTCTGTGTTCTGTCTTCTGTGACAGATTTATCCCGTCAGTGTTAATTGTGTGTTATGTTTCTCTGACACCTGTCCCCTTTTTATTGTTCCTCTTCCTCTCTCTCTCTTTGACACATCTCTAATATATCCTGCTATCTGTTTTAATATCTACTGCTATTGCCTGCTCTCTGTCAGCTTGCACCTCTTACAGCATCACCACTGTTTATCTTTCTCTCAGTGTCTCAGTAACCGCCGCGACTCTCTGCCCCTGTGTGTCGGCGTCCCGGCCGTCTCTATGATGACCGGAACGTCACTTCCGCTTCCTGCTTCCCGGTTGCCTGGGCAACAATCGGGACGCATTACTCCCGCTGCCGCCACAGCCGGTTGCATGCACAGCATGTTTTGTAATCAGCCTCCTGGGCTGATTTAGTGCAAGTGGGAACCTGCATCCCCATTGAATAGTCTGAGTATTTAAGGCAGGGAGGGCTTAGCCTCCCTGCCGGTTGTAGCGCTCAGTTTCCCGTCTGCTTGCCTGCTCCAGTGCTGTTGCTGAACTTTGGATTTCCTCTGTGTTTTGACCCTCTGCCTGGAACCTGGACCTTGATTGATTGCTCATTACCCTGACCTTTGCTATGTGACCCAGACCTCCTTTGATCGCTGCCAGCTCTGACACCTTGCCTGTTTCTGACCACATTGCTTGCTTGGACCTACGACCTTGGCCTGTTTCCTGACTGCGCTTTATTCTACACCGCGCTACTCTGCGCTACGGTACGTTCATAAACCTGTACTACTTTGAGTATAAGTACTGGGGGCATCCGAGTACCTGTGAGCATAACAAGCTCTACGAGAAAGACAGCTGCTAAAGGTGAAGACCTCTCCATCTGGTTCTACAGGTTTATTTTAAGACCGTTAGCCGTAACAATCAGACCTGCTTTCTCTTTTCTTTCCATGTTGCTTCTCGCCTTTCATCAAGTTAACATTTTATATTTCACCATTTTATATTTAATTTATCCTATTCATCAACTATGGTTTCTGTCAAGGTTTAAAGATATATTTCCTTTTTTGTAGGGTTCTACACATACCTTAATGACTCAGGTTGGGTACACATTTCTGTGTTTTCCGCCGATTATCGAGCCAATCAGACGATAAATGATTGGCCTGATATCACATTAGTGTGTACCCTGAAATGATGAGCGATTATTGTTCCAAAGCACATGAAATCGTTATTGAGATTTTCAAACTGAACTGAAAATCTCAATCAACGATGGAGCAATGTTGTTCCAATTCTGCAGTGTGTATGCACTCTGCAAAATTGGAACGACCGATGAGGGGGGTGGACTGGCACACATACTTTGGAATGCAGGCTGAGAGCATGGGGTGGATCCCTGATGAGCGTCAACCAATCGAATATATGGGCCTCCTGCTAATTTCGGCAACCCGTCCAATCCTGTGTTTGCAATGCAAGACTGCCATAGTCCAAATAACCTGATGTAGGGAACGAAGGAGCAAGGACTTCTCTCCATTATGGGGCTATGCCATGTTGCTGTACGTGCTGCTACCTGCCATGCAGCACCTGTACACACACTCACACCCTGCAGCCATCTATAGAGACCATAAAATAAAAACCTTTCATCCGTTCTTTCCCATATCTGTTGGGAACATGTACAATGATGAGACTAGGGAGGAAAATATGGAAATGCACTGTTAAAGGTTATTAACCTGTCCTATAGCTGTTGTGCTCTATACAGCAGTGATGAGAGGATTTTACAATATATAACATACACACATGCTACTCTGGATACAGTACTGCTGGGATGACATGGCAGAGATTTGATTGGCACCAGTGAGACGAGACACCACATAACCTGCTTTCCATCCTGAATCCTCAACCAATGGTTATGACAGATGAAGAGCACAGATCTAAAAGTAATCAGGTATAGTGTGTACACATGAATTGGCAGACTGATCGGAACTTCAGCCATTCGTAAAATCATTAGAGATAACTAATTGTTCAAAAGCTTTTGTAGTGTATACCTAGTCTCAGTGGACAGGTTCAAAAAAATATAGAACCCTGTGCATGCATTATGTGGCTCACTTGAGATATAAGCAAAATAAATCAGCAATCTACAAGTGCTAGTAAGGATCCAAAAAATGCACACGTTCAATCCTGTCCCACTTTACTGATTAATCACAACAGTTGGGGCTGGTGCTAACCCTATAAAAAAGCAGAAGTATGTTTCCAAAGAAAGGGAGGTTGGAAACACAGCTTCTTAATCATTTCCATTTGACAGTGTCAAGATTCACATATAATCATACTAATAAAACATGTAGCGTTTTATCATGTTTTATTAAAATAGTTGTTTCTGTGTATTACAAATTGATCCAGACCCTCAGTTTCTTTTAAGTTTATTCATTCATTGTGCTGGCACCTAATATACTTCCAGTGCTGTGAGTTTAGTTATATTTTATACATTTTCCATTATAACTCACATGGAGTAGACAGTTGTCCCATAGTAGGTTCTCTACAAATGCAGAAACTAGTAAGTTGTCAAATATCATCATCATCATCATCATCATCATCATCATTATTTATTTATTTATTTATTTATATGGAGCAGCACGGTTGCTTAGTGGTTAGCAATTCTACCTCTCAGCTCTGGGGTCATGAGTTCGATTCTCGACCATGGCTGTATCTGTGTGGAGTTTGTATGATCTCCCCGTGTTTGTGTGGGTTACCTCCAAGTGCTCCAGTTTCCTCCCACACTCCAAAAACATACTAGTAGGTTAATTGGCTGCTATCAAATTGACCCTAGTCTCTCTCTCTGTATGAGTGTGTGTAAGTTACGGGAGTTAGACTGTAAGCTCCAATGGGGCAGAGACTGATGTGAGTGAGTTCTCTGTACAACGCTGCAGAACTAGCGACGCTATATAAATAGCTGCTGCTGATGATGATATAGCCCCAGCTAATTTAATTTTGCTTTACAATTGAGAACAAATACAGTAATAAAACAGTACAGGGTAATACAGACAGAGAGGTAAGAAGGCCCTGCCTGCGTGATTTAATCTATGGATGCATATAAGAGATGATGTGTTTCATTCAGTGATCCCAAAAGTTGCATATTTTTTTTGTTTAAATAGTCTCTAAGAGCGCTCATCCCTTCTCCCTGAGTAATCAATTATGTAACACACTTGTCTATATCTCTAAAAGTTAAATCTAAAATAACTATGCTGTAAACACTGTTCAGCAATAACAATAAATAGATTTTTAAAAATAAAGTTTGTCTCAAGGAAAGATAGTATAAATGTCCCATCAAATATCTTAAATTACTCTTACTTGAGGTATAAGATGTTTAGACTTACTTTTCACTTATTTTTGCTTTTATTTGTTAGTCACCACTTCAGTTAGTCCCTTATGTCATATTTGTTGAATTAATCTTACATTATTACTCTTACTTTAACTTTTTATTACTTTTGTTAATGCATTTGTAGCTTCCCTTTACAATTCTAATTAAGGCAAAACTAACAAACAATGGAGGATGCATTATCGCTTATAATAAGATTTTTTGGGGGATTTTTTACATCTACATCAAGGAAAAAAAATGGTTTTAGTATTGTAGCGGAAAGAGGTGAGTGGAAAGTTAAAGGTATTTATGTGAGGTGAAGGATATGTATTTTGTTTAGTATGTACTCACCATGTTTGCCAAAGGCATGAAGCATATTTTCTACTTGCTGTTAGGACCACGGCTAGTAGATGAGCCTTTAGAACCAAGCTATTAGAGGTCTTCAACTTTAGCAGCCAACAGATGTTGTTCGGAGGTACTCAGATGCCCCCAGGACTCAGGCTTTAGGGTAGTAAAGGCTTATCAGTATAACCGTACAGAATGGAGGTAAACGGAATACTGGAAGCCGGTATCAGGGACAGGCCAGGGTCATGGGTCAGAAGCAAGCACGGAAGGTCGTTAAACAGGGTCGTCAAAGGGGCACAGGCGTAGAGGCAGAGTCCAATAAACAAGCCAAGGGTCACAACAGGTTAATGATCTAAGGACAGAGAACGTATCCATCAGCAGGTCAGCAATCTGTGGAGCACACTAACATTATAACCGGCAGGGAGGCTAAGCCCTCCGTGCCTAAAATAGTTTGATGGGCCAATCACAAAGGAGGAACACAGGCCTGACAATCAGCCTCAGCAGGCTGCTAATTAATACTATTAGGGCTGGCATAGTCAGCTACATGGACCTGGAATACGTAAAAATAACATGTAAATGCTAAAATTAATACAAGAGCTACTGATTACCGATCAAACGATAAACAACTGTTAGGTTCGATATTTCATTAGTGAGTATCCTCCCAAGATCATGTTTTATCTTACCAAAGCTTATCTTATAGTTTGATTTGATCTTGTAGATGGACTAAAAATCTCTATAAACGATGGAATGATGTCAAGCATACAGTGTGTACACACTCATGACCAGCAGTGTAGGCAGATCTCCATAGAGTTTACAGTACAGAGTCACGATCTGTTCATCCGATGGTTAGGACAAGTGAAGAGCACAGATCTGAAGGTAAAACATGTAGTGTGTACACATGAATCAGCATGCTGTCCGGGACTTACAGTCACTGGTAAAAACATTAACGATATTGCATCAGGAGAAAAATTCTGTACTGTGTACCCAGCCTGCATGTGAAAATGAAACATGATTAAATGTGTTAAATTGCTAACATACAACCTCTTTTTGTTATCATAAAGCTCCAACATGTCCCCTTAAAGTGTCTAAAAGCCACTGTAGTGCTTCTCAATGTCCCCATAACTCTTAAAGCCACCACATAACCCTAATCAACCCTCTACTTTGCCCCATGCTACACCTACTGCAATAACTTGTTTTTCTGTAAATGTGCTGCTGTTCTTGTACAGTATAATCCCTGAATCCATGTATTATGAACCCATGATCAGCTGAGTGCTTGCCAGAAATAAAGATTTGGAACACAATTACAAACATTGTTTGGACAAAGTAAGAGCTGTACAAAAATCAAATAGAGACACATCTGATACACCAAGACAAGCGTTAGAGGCGACAGAAGATACCATTAATTCTAAATAATGATCAGTGAGTTATTGCTGTTGTTATTTCTGGGGATTTTAGCTTGGAACTACTTTAAAATTCGGAGTACAGCTTTACTCTACCCACCTGGACCACCCCCCATTCCTATACTGGGCAATTTATGGACTCTGAGATTTAAGCTTCACCATGAATCTTTCATCCAGGTAAGTTGTTTCTTAGATCTGTTCAGAGCTAACAAGAAAAGTGAGATAATGAAACATAGCCAAATTGTCACTGTACCATAGAGAATGCTAAGATACAAGTTGAGTTTTGTAGACGAGAACGGATTTTCAGCTTCCAAACCTGCTTATTATCACAATTAATATGTGAGTATTCACAACACTAGCTCCAGATAACAGCTGTCACAAAATAATTGCTGTGAGGATTCACACACTAACTCCAGATGACAGCTGTCAGATAAATATCCATAATGACAACTATACACTTTTTCTCAGTTCATGTAATCAGCACTCTGCTAACAATGTAAGTGATTAGTAATTTATTTATTTATTATAAAAAGCCGTAATATCAATCCATTGAAATGCTGTAGCCCGTTTACTGCTGTACTGGATGAAGTTCTGGGGGTCATGTAGAATCTGACTTCCAAGAGTAAAAAGCGCTTTTTTGCTGTTGCATATGTGCAGTAGAAAAATGTACATCTCAGCCTGCTCTCAGACTGATATGGATCTCCACCTTGCGCCTTTCTGCGCTTAGAGAGGCGGAACGTGAAAGGTAGTGGGCTGACAGGCGTAGACATAGTGCAGAAAGGGCAGGTTAGTGCTCCTTACTCCCTATGCTGAGGGTAAAGCAGCCTCATATATGCCTCTATGAGAAATATCTGTTTTGGCTGCTTTCCCCCTGGTGTAAGATCCCCACTGGTGATGATGATGACTACAAGTCACAAGTTGACATATGTACGTTGTAAGTGTAAATTGTGCCCAACTTTACATGATCCCTTCAATGTTGTGCTAGCAACCATAAGTTAATCAAATAAGTGCATCAAGCTCCCGGTATTAATCAGTGAGTCAACGAATTTGCTACAAAAGGAATAATCCTAAGTATTTCTAATTTGTGAGGAAAATTTATTCTACATAAAAGACATAAATATTACTGTGTATAGGTGTAATAAAAAGGATTGCATCAATTTGAGATAAAATATGAATATAAATTTATTACTGTAGAAACATCAAAACAGAATAATGTGGCTAAGTGTAAACATTTGCATCATTATCAATTTCTTTAAATAGTCTTAATCTGTGACATACCTGGTCCGAAAATAAAAACAATTCACCTGTGTACAGGTTTTTATGACAAACAATTTGTAAAATTAAAATACAATTTGAATCAAAGTAGCTTTAGCCCTGAACAAATTGAATTCAATATGGATATTGAAACAAAGCATATTTTGTGAAGCAAGTTATGGGATTTCAGAACTTCAGTGGCAGATTCTTCAGTCAGTTTTCTTATTACCTAAATTAGGAAGCCTAAATAATCTTTTGCTCCAGCAAAACTTTTTGGGAATATTATATTTAGATACAATGTTCCCTAAAGGATAACATAAAACATTGAGTTTTGACTCATTGTTAGTGAATTCTAATTATTTTATTTCTCTTAGTAGATGTTTCATTCTACCATGGAAAGTTTTTCAGAACATGTCTAAAATAGTTTTGTTTTTTTTCATTCAATAACAGTACTTGTATCCCTGCAAATATATTCTCATTTCAAATACTAACAAACACATTTGGTTGCAAATTGTTAATTTATTATGAAATATTTGAAGAATTATTGATACATATAAAGTAGATTGTTATAAACATTGGAGACATAATTGATGTAAACATTCTAAATTCAAAACAGGATCTCTGTTATCGTAATGGCTACTGGATATTGTTTGCAAATCATTAGGAGTCTCATATAATAGTGTTGTAAGTTTGCAAAAAGTTTAAACAGTATTTGTTATTTGCAATGATATTGATATCAATAGAACTGATAAGTAGTAAATTTTTCACTAACTGGAAGTCACATGTAATCTGGTATTCAAATAGTTAAGAGTCTCAGAATTCATGGATGGGTTGGAATATGCACAGAGCTATAGTATAAACAGAAAATCTAGTTTATCACATGTCTTTTTATACCTTTTAGATTGTTTTTGATTCACATAAACTGAAATACAGTAAATATCTAAGAATGGCAGGTGAATAGGAAAATAGCTGTATATGCATATTGTTGACTTAATTTGTCTGCAACTACTTCATACATTTTCACTATTTCTAAGACCTAATTAACCACAACACTTTTATTATGTTTAGCTGTTTTACAGTGTTATATTTATATTCATATTTTATCTCACATTGATGAAAGAAATTTTATTACACTTGTAATATGTGTATGTTTTATTGAGAATAAGTTTCCCTAACCACTTAGTCCGTATTGTTTCTCTAGTAATAAATGTATTCAGTGAAGTCATTGGTTAGTGTGGAGAGCTTGATATCTTATGATTGCTAGTACAATGTTAAATGTTTGTTAGGATTTTTTTGCATTGGTTTTCTCTAATTGACAGAATAATTGTATAGCATTTTGAATACAATTATTTGACAGTGAACATGTGTATTTTCCATAATGATCCTCTATTTAAATGCTTTGTGAAAATGTAGTTATAAGGCTATTTCAGTGGATTGATATTATACCTTTTCTTAAAATCACTGTCTTAAAGTTTTTGTATGGAGACTAGTGGTGATACTGTTTCAAATGATCATAAAATATGTTTGTGTTGGCTGTATTTATTTTACGCATGTACACATTTGTAGTTGGGTAAAGTTTAAAAGTCAGTGCTCTTCTGTGTGTGACTTCTCATCCTCAGCTGGCTCAGGTATATGGAGACGTGTACACAGTGTGGCTGGGACAGACACCAGTCATTGTATTGAATGGATACAGGGCAGTCAGAGAAGTCCTTAATTCTCATTCTGATGACTTCTTGGGACGCCCTATACTACCATTTTTCATGGATCTAATGGGTGAAAAAGGTACATTTATATGTATAGATTAGATTATTCAATTTATATGCCTCCATGGTATAATAATCGACAAACAAAATCAGCACCCAAAGAAAGGGAAAATTAAAATGTTACAAATGATATAATATGTGTTGATTAATATATAGTTTAGAGCCAGTTATACTCAAAGTAACTGAAAAACCAGAGTTTGACATAGTAATAGTTTCACGTTGTGGACATTGTTTTATCTGATAATAGGGCATTGCCCTGTACATCAAGGGGTCTTGTCATTAATTGCTTTCCCATGCAAACAACAGAGAAGCCTATTTAATAAAGGTTGCGGCTGTAAAAGTACAGCTGCAATCCTTGTTTTGTTATCGACGTCTCAGGCAATAACAGAAGAAATTGAATGACAATAATCTTTATTCTTTATAAATAATTTTTCAGTGGTCATTTTTTTTTCAAACTGTATTTTTTTTTTTTCCATAATTATTATTTTCTTAAACTAAATGGAACTCCCCAGAGACTGGTCTGGCAAAGCATTAGCCCGTACTGCTGCAGCGAAATTTTATGATTAATTGCTGAGATTGATTGAGATGATTTTCTATCGACTAGATAAGCAGCGATAAAAAATGATCCGTATCGCCACATTATAAGAAAAAGACCCCTAGGACTTAGTTGTTGTGAGGTTTGGTTGCTTGCAGTAGTGATTGTAGTATGTGGAGATAGGTCTCATTTTTTTAATCCAATATCAAGATGACTTTTAAGGATATTGTGTAGTAGTAGATTATCCCATTATCGAAAAACTTGATCATAATGGATAACATTAGAAGATTATTAACGAGTTTGTTTATTACTCTGTGGATCACTAAATGTTACACAACTGCATTGCCCCATTTTTTTCTGTCCAATGCCGGTAGGAGTTGTTCTAACTTCTGGTCATACCTGGAGACAGCACAGACGCCTTGGGCAGGTGGCCTTTCGAAACCTGGGTCTAGGGAAGAGAAATATGGAGGAGCGAATACAGGAAGAGGCTCAGAGTTTGCTTGATCTATTTTCTACAAAGGAAGGTATATATGAAACATAGTGTTACTGCATTAAATAAACAATAATGTCCTACTCAGGATACATAGTGGGGAACTTCTGTTTAAAGCAAGAATCTTAGTACTCGATAAATAGGGTCTCCGAGTTAGGAGCAAATGCAGCAAAGTGTGAAAATTCACAACTGGATAAACCATTTTGTAATGCATGGGAGTATATGCATTATTTTTTGCATACAGGGGAAATACTTACTGCTTTGGCATGTCCACACAAATACTAGGCATCTTTATACTGTGATTTAGAGTTGACTTAGGAAGAGCCCCCTCCCAACTCTAAATCTGTCTACACATTTTACATATACCCCCCTGCAGTGCAACATGGTTTTGCAGAAATGCACTCAACAATATGGGAATGGAAAAGATCCAACAGCTCCAGAAGTGACTAAGGTATATCCTGCACATATTGCTCTGCATGAACCGTAGTATTTCCAGGAAAATGTGAAAAATATGATTATCATTTCAGTTTGAAATATTACTCTTTATAGTTGTAGAAATGTGTTATATCAGTTATTGTGGCTAAAGGGTATCCGCTCCAATTCATTACATAATCATTATGCTCTGTAATTTAAACAGATGTATAGTAGATTTTTTTTTAGGACAGTGGAAGTGCATGGCAATACCAACTAGTACAATACCTTAACTAGGTTAAATACCTTAAAGCGTCAGGGGCTGCCGGGAGATGTAATTTTTCCAGCCACCTACGGCAGCGCATGTGTCATGAAAGCCAGATAGTTGTAATGTTCTTGATCTCTGCTTGAGTGACAGCTACCCCCAGAGAGGTCCTGAGTCTAACGGAGGAGAGGTGAGGTCATAGGTCTTGACTGTAGAACTGCTGAACAGGTAATGCTGTGAAGCGATGAACTGCGGGGAGCAAAAGCAATGAGATCCACACAGGTGTTATAACTCTGGAACAGGACCGATGATGAGCGATACTCTGCAGTAAGGTCACAGGTCTTGACTGTGGAGTAAGCTGAACAGGTAATGCTGTGAAGCGGTGAACTGCGGAGAGCACTTAGAACCACACAGTGTTATTACTCTGGCACAGGACCAATGAGGAGCGATACTGCATCCGATGAACGAACAGCCTAACTCACGAAGACAGGAACAAAGGTAAGTATGAGTTCGGACAGGAGTCAGAGGAGATGCTTCCTATCAGGTAGGAAGACCTGATGTACTGACACTCATAGAAAGGAGGAGGACCCTTATAAAGGGAACTGGCTGGTGATCCTCTTATCACCGTTGGGCAGAGGTTTTAAAAGGTTCCCAGGGTTGCGCATGTGCTGAATTCTTGGCAAGATGGCATCCAAGGATAGATGAATGCCAGGCTGTACAACAGATAGGAGTAACCACAGGAAAAAAGGAGATAAGGTCCATGATGCTCCAGGACCAGGTGACTTTTATTCACTGGTCAGCGTCCCTTGAAATAATAAAAAAAATCCCCCTTAACTTACCTTTTAATCGGCTTGTTCTCCTGTCCTCTTCTCTTCTTTTCTCCAATTCTGTCCTGCTGATTGTTCTTCTCGCGCGGGTGACTCCTCTGTGCTGCGCTCCATAATGGATGTTGGGCGTGATGACATCACTGCGAGCACCGCACGGAGGAGGAGACAAGAGAGGGATCCGGAGTACCAGCTGACGTGACCGCTTGACCGCAAGGTAAGTATTTTCTTTTCCTTTTTTTGCAGGATTTTTTTTTTCCATTAACAGTGCTGCCCCCTTGCCACAACCAAAACTCCTTCTGGGCCACATTTACAGGCGTGCTGGGCCCGCGGGCTGTGGGTTGGTCAACCCTGTTATATATGTTTTCATGGATAATCAGAATTGAGTAGGCAACACTCACCAAATATAACATTTTAAATGGCTAAAATGATGCACATAAGTTTCATTATAAAAATATACACTTTGCAACATGTATACAAGCAACTATAAAACACAACTTTGTTTACACATCTACAAATGTTAAAAAGTACAAAAATATGTAAAACTATATTGTGTATGCTATTATGAACTTAAGAGCTTAACGCAACACCCTTTTGGAAGACAATTAATTATTCAAACATAGATACACATCTTACCCCAGTGGTGGACAGCCTTCCAATCCATCCATTAATGAAATACAAATCTAGTTGGGCCAAAGTGTGGAGAAATTTTACATTTATCTATTGAATTAATGCATGTAAAAAGTGACATCTGAACGAATAACTGACTGTAGCAAGGGGAACTGCCCTCTTTGACTCCAACCTCACCCTTTTCTGAAGCTCTGACCACCAGGCACTAACTGGTATAACACAGTGACTGACATGGTGAGTGGACTAGAGATAGGAGAAGGGTAACACGACTCACCTCGCCTCTTGGAAAGAACGTATTGACTGGCATATGCTGGTGTCATGTTAGCATCATAGGGGCATTTCGTGGACAAAATTTCAGGATCATTATCCCCTTTGCTCAATGTTTTTCAATAGTTTTCTGCTCTATAACTTACTCTATTTTACAAATATAGTCAGGCTTTTCTCAATGTTCCTCCATGCTGATGATTTGCATGTCATCAAGCCTATAATGAAATATATTTTTAATTCACTTGTATGACA
Organism: Mixophyes fleayi; assembly: GCF_038048845.1. Lineage (NCBI taxonomy): Eukaryota > Metazoa > Chordata > Amphibia > Anura > Limnodynastidae > Mixophyes > Mixophyes fleayi. The sequence goes on along the minus strand of NC_134404.1, from coordinate 136,464,415 downwards.
TTTTTCTATATTTAATTGAAGCATACAATATAACAATTAAAGAAAATATTGATACATTGTTATTTACAGATCCATATTTTAAAGCATGCTAGTGCCATCTTGTTTAGAAAGGTCCCAGGTATGAGCATCATGGGGTACCAGCAGCAAGACAACATTTTTATTTGTAATGGTTTGCTTTTGTTGCAGGGGCTCCAATGGATCCATCTGATTGTATTATGCATTCTGTCTCCAATGTTATATCTTCTTTGGTATTTGGAAAGAGATTTCTCAAAGGGGACAAGGTTTTCCAAGAACTGCACAGAGCTACAGAACTGGTAGTGGCTGCACCAGGCACCTTTTGGGCAAGGGTGAGAATCTTTGACCTCCAGAGATATTTTTTTCATTGTCCCGACACTTCCTCTGTCTTCCAGTATTTATTTTTAACTTTTTATTTAAAAAGGGAAGGGACAAGTCAATAGATGAGGAGATATCAACAGAAAGCAATTCGATTCCCTTCCTGCATTCATTTTAATGAGGTGAAAAGGTGTTGTTAAACACAAAGCAGGAGGAGATGTTTACACAGGCTGAAAGGAAGAGTTGGATGGAGCGAGTGCGTTCAATGCTTTTGTTTACCATACTGACTCTGACTCTGTGCTACAAGCCCTGACCTCAGACTGGTACCTGACCACCATTCATCATCATCATCATCATCATCATAGCGCCAACATATTCCGTACCGCTTTACAATTGGGGACAAACATAGTAAACTAATAAACAAACTGGGTAAAACAGAAAAAGAGGTGAGAAAGCCCTGCTCGCAAGCTTACAATCTATTGGACAATGGGAGTTTGACACATGAGGTTGTCTACATTTGCAGTCGGCCCAGCCAGACTGCAAACGTAAAAGTGACTCATAAGCTAAATGATCCTGTCACACAACAATGTTGGTCAAGGGGTAGTTGTATAACGGGTGGAAATAGGGTAATGTAGTGAGGCTAAGAGGGTGGTTGAGGAATATTATAAGCTTGTCTGAAGAGGTGGGTTTTCAGAGAACGCTTGAAAGCCTGTAGACCAGAGGAGAGTCTTATTGTGTGAGGGAGAGAATTCCATAGAGTGGGTGCAGCCCAAAAAAAGTCCTGTAACCGGGAATGGGAGAATGTAATGAGTGTGGATAAGAGACGCAGATCTTGTGCAGAATGGAGTTGCCGAGTTGGGAGATATTTTGACACAAGACAGGAGATGTATGTTGGTGCAGCTTTGTTGATGGCCTTGTAGGTTAGTAAAAGTATTTTATATTGGATTCGGTAGAAAACAGGCAACCAGTGTAGAGACATACAGAGTGATTCAACAGAGGTATAACGATTTGCAAGGAAAATCAATCTTGCTGCAGCGTGCAAAATAGATTGTAGGGGTTTGAGTCTGTTTTTGGGAAGGCCAGTAAGGAGGGAGTTGCAATAGTCAATATGGGAGATGATAAGTGCATGAATTAAGGATTTTGCAGTGTCTTGTGTGAGATATGTGCGAATTCTGGAAATGTTTTTTAGATGTATGTAACATGATTTAGATATAGAGTCAATGTGGGGAACAAAGGATAGGTGTGAGTCGAGGATTACACCTAGGCAGCGAGCTTGTGGGGTGGGATTTATAACCGTGGCACACCAAAGCAACACGAAATCTTCAAAAACTGTCCCGTAAAGCAGAACGTCACTGGCGTAAATCTCGAAGCTCTAATGACTTCTTCACATATACTTCTGTCTACCACTCCTATCGAAATGCTCTGGACACTGCAAAACAAATATACTTTCAATCTCTTATCTATGCTCAGGCTTCTAACCCCAAACGCCTTTTCAATACATTTAATCATCTTCTCAATCCTCCCACCCTGAACCCTCCATCTACTATCAGTGCTCAGGATCTTGCTTCCTACTTCAAGGACAAGATTGATAAGATCAGACTAGAAATGGTATCCTCTTCCTCAACAAGCCATCAGCTCAATTCCTTCCCACTACCCTCTGACACCCTCTCTTCATTTGACCCCACAAATGAAGAGGAAATTTCTACGCTCTTCTTATCTTCCTACTCTACCTCCTGTCCTCTTGATCCTATTCCCTCGCAAATTGGTAGATCCCTGTCTTCTGTGCTCATTTCACCTCTAACTCAAATCTGTAATCTCTCACTCTCTACTGGCATCTTTCCATCACTATACAAGCATGCAGTGATTACTCCTATTCTAAAAAAACATAACTCCGACCCAAACTCTCTCTCAAATTACCGTCCCATCTCTCAGCTCCCTTGCCCCTCCAAGCTTCTAGAGAGACTTGCCTACACTCGCCTCACACGCTTTCTTTCCGCAAACAACCTGTTGGATCCGCTTCAGTCTGGCTTTCGTTCTCAACACTCCACAGAGACTGCGCTGACCAAGGTTGTTAATGATCTGATCACTGCTAAGACTGAACGCCATTACTCTCTCCTAATTCTCCTGGATCTCTCGGCTGCATTTGACACCGTTGACCACTCTCTTCTCATACAAACGCTGCAATCCTTAGGTCTTCAAGACACAGTTCTATCCTGGTTCTCATCTTACCTCTCTAATCGCTCTTTCACTGTTAATTTCTCTGGAGCCACCTCTGCTCCGCTTCCCCTATCAGTTGGAGTACCACAAGGCTCGGTGCTAGGTCCTCTGCTGTTCTCTATCTATACCGCTTCTCTTGGAAATCTAATAAGTTCCTTTGGCTTTCAGTATCATCTCTATGCGGATGATACCCAAATCTATCTATCCTCTCCTGATATCTCGACATCTGTGTTGTCCCGTGTAACTGACTGTCTTTCTGCCATATCATCTTGGATGTCCTCTCGTCAACTCAAACTTAATCTTTCTAAAACAGAGTTAATAATATTCCCACCCGCCAACAAGAGCATACCTGACATTTCTATCTCTGTAGTATGTAGTGTCGCTGGAGCCACTTGATCAATGGCTGTTGCTAAGGTTTGGTGAAGATGAGTTACTGCCATCTCAGGGGAGGAGAATGTAGAGATAGGGGAGAGAAGGTGTTGGAGAGAGGTGGAAAATTGTTGAAGATTTATAGAATTAAGATTTCTGCGGGTATGAGGAGGCTTGGTAGAGTTAGACAGTAGAGAGGTTAGAGCAGTGGGGGTGAGCGTGTAGCTGATAAGGTGATGATCTGGGGGAAGGGTGTGTTAAGAAAGTTAGAAAGTGAGCATAGTCTAGAGAAAACAAGATTAAGGCAATGGCCATCCTGATGAGTAGATGATTCAATCCACTGGGAGAGGTCAAGTGAGGAGGTTAGAGAGAGTAGTTTGGAAGCAGCTTTGGAAGGTGGGTTGTCAATGGGGATGTTGAAATCACCCAGACTGAGGGTGGGGATGTCTGAAGATAAGAAGTGAGGGAGCCATGCAGAGAAATCCTCAAAAAATTGTTGGTGTGCTTCAGGGGGACGATAGATCACCGCAACACGTACAGAGAATGGATTAAAAATGCGAATAGCATGTACTTCAAAAGATGTGAAACGTGAGTGATGGGACATTTGGTAGAACTGTGAACGTGCACTGTGGAGAGAGAAGTAGTCCAACCCCACCTCCTTGTCTGCCTTCAGGTCTGGAGGTGTGGGTGAGTTGGAGGCCACCATGTGAAAGCGCTGCAGGTGAGGCAGTGTCTGATTGCATGAGTCATGTTTCTGTTATTGCCAGAAGGTTGAGTTTTTTTGAGAGGAAGAGATCAGGTAGATGGAGGTAAGTTTGTTACAAACAGAGTGTGCATTCCAAAGGGCACATTTAAAGAACTTTGGAAGAGAGAGAAGGCAGGTGATGTGTTTGAGGTTTGCTATAGAGCGGTAGTGTTCTGATGTATGTTTGTGTGAGGAGTGTGGGGGACCTGGATTAGGTGATATATCACCAGCTAATAGAAGCAGAGAAAGAGAAAGATAGGTAAGGGGATTGTAAGATGTGTGACTTTTTATTTTCTGGCAACAGGTGGAGACTGTACTTGTTAGAGATAATAAATAGGACAACAGTTCATGGGTGTTAACTAGAGGTGAGTGGAGTAATGCAGGTGCAATGTGGACAAATGTTTGTGATGGTGGAGGGGTGAAAGATGATACAGTTCTAAAGATAATGCCATGAAAAGAGACCAAGAAAAGCAATTTGGTAAAACATTTTGAAAAAAAAAAAGAGTAAAAGCATAAAAGGTAGGGGATTTTAAAGAATTACCTCTTTGCAGTGTTCCGTATAGATAGCCAAGTATTGCAGAAATAGACTGGCAGATGTAGCTTATTCCTGGGAATAATCCAATGTAGTCCAATGTTTGTCCAACTGTGTTGTCTAACTGTGCATTTTCGTCCACTTTGTGAGAAAGCCCCACTTAGTGTAGAAATCACACGCGTCTTACCCCACATACGTCACGCCATTATATTATTCAACATCTGCCTAGTTAGATTTGCCAGTAGAGTGTGACCTAAGGGTTCCCTGCAGCAAAACCCTTCACTCTCTTTGAAGTTTTGACCTGAAGAAAATAAGGGTTTCCATTAGATTTCGCACCCCAGTTTACCCATGGCCAACCAGTAGCAGCACAACGCGTCCACAAGATTACATTCTAACTCGTTTAGTTATTTAAATTACAAAAACATTTATTTACTTTCACACTAACAGTGTAGCAATAGTCTAGAAAAAAACAAAATCACTATTTATTTGGACATAGTTGGGAGAAATTCTTTCTCAAACTGGACAGACTACATGAGTGTCTGTTTAGAGCAGCAATTGTCAATGAATTCTCTATCATACTGTCTCTTATAGATTTATGATCTGGTACCGACACTCCTCCGTCTGCTCCCTGGGCCACACCAGAAGGCTTTCAAGTACTTTCATATTCTGTGCTCGTTCATCCGGAATGAGGTCAAGCAACATAGGACAATACACAGCAGCCAACCTGGAGAGGACAGAGACATCATTGATTACTATTTGACTCAGATTTCCAAGGTAATTGTTGATAGCTGCATACTTATTTTAATGAGATTAAACTTTATTGCTTGTTTGTTTTCTATTTATTTATTATTTTAATATGGTTTCAAACATTTACTGTTGTTTCATTGTTGCCTTTATTATCAACCTTGCTATAATTTAAAATCCCTGCTTTCAGACAGAAAATGACCCCAGATCTACATACAATGAAGACAACATGGTCCATCTTGTAGCAGATTTGTTTATGACTGGTACAGAGACAGTAACTACCACTCTTCGTTGGGCACTTCTCTACATGGTTACCTTTATTGATATACAAGGTGAATGGCATAATCAAGACATGTTGATCAGTCCAGTAATGGGTGGTATATAGACCAGCTGATCAAAAACTAATATGCAGTTGTATGATGACAGCTAACTCTAAATCATGTAAAATGTGAGTGCTTTAATAGACTGCTATGTGCTATGGTGTTGTTTATGCTAACCTTAATTAGTGGCTAACATGTAATATTAATGGGATAAACATATTGCAGTAGAATCTATTGCACTGTTATTCTTCATTTACATAAGTTCTTTTTAGCAGATCAAAATAGTCAATAGGACAGCAATTCTGGTAAGTTATCTACTAGCATGGTTGATCACTATGGGCCTGATTCATTAAGAATCTTAACTTGAGAAACTTCTTATTTAAGACTCCTGGACAAAACCATGTTACAATGCAGGGGGTGCAAATTAGTATTCTGTTTTGCACATAAGTTAAATACTGACTGTTTTTTCATGTAGCACACAAATATCAACTTTAAATTTCAGTGTATAAATAAGCTATCAAGTATTTGTGTGCTACATGAAAAAACAGTCAGTATTTAACTTATGTGCAAAATAGAATACTAATTTGCACCCCTTGCATTATAACATGGTTTTGTCCAGGAGTCTTAAATAAGAAGTTTTTCAAGTTAAGATCCCTAATGAATCAGGCCCCATGAGAGAACAGTGGTACAAATATGATAACTAAGAGAGGAGGCAGTAGATATAAATATGGGAATGGCAGACTAGGGACTTGCCCTCTGTCAATTCTCTTTTCTAAAGGGGTCAAGTGGGTGAGATATAAGAAATACACCTTACAGATATGTATTTATATTAGAGATGTTCACTGACCCCCATGTTTCTGTATAAGCAATGGCACTGAGCAATGGCACTGGAGAATGGAGAGTGACAAGAACACTGCTACCCCTCCTGTTTCTGTCTGAGCAATGGCACTGAGCAATGTCACTGAGAATGGAGAGTGACAAGAACACTGCTACCCCTGTTTCTATGTAAACAATGGCGCTGGATCTTCTTGGGAGGGAGGTACTTATAGAATCTAAAATCCGCGAGATCGGACAACACAAAAATGACGTTTTGCCTCAATTCAGATCCGAGGACGTGCGAAAGTACCGAGCCGGCTCGCGAGCCTACTCAGATCAACTAAGTTCAGGTGGGTTTGGTTTTCAGAAAACCGAGCCCGAGCATCTCTAATTTATATACTCAGTGGCTACTTCATTAGGTACACCTTTCTAGTTCTGTTTTGCACCCCCTTTGCCCACAGAACAGCCTGAATTCTTTGTGGCATGAATTCAACAAGGTGCTGGAAATATTACTTGGAGATTCTGGTCCATGTTGACATGATAACATCACGCAGTTCCTGCAGATTTGTTGGCTGCACAATCTCCCATTCCACCACATCCCAACGGTGCTCTACAGGATTGAGGTCTGATGACTGTGGAGGCCATTGGAATACAGTGAACTCATTGCCATGTTTGTGTAACCATCTTGAGACATGTGCTTTGTGATATGGCGTGTTATTCTGCTGGAAGTAGCCATTTGAAGATGGGTAGACTATGTTCAAAAAGGGATGCACATGGTCAGCATCAGCTGAAGACTAAGGGCCTAATTCAAATCAGAAAAAAATAAGCCTCACATGGAGCATTAGTTCACCATTGCTCATTCTATTCTTAATACCTCTACACCACTTGCATAGATGTTAGTTAATGAAAATATCTTCTATTGTAGGTAATAAACTCAAAACATAGCTCATCACACATGTAATCCTAATACTGAAACATCACTATCACATAACATGTGTTGCACCTTGTTGTGTGAAGGGTATTACAACCAACATTAGTATATATAATACTTTATCATCTATACTGGGATAACTACTTGGTCCAGATAAAACTATTCATTAATATTTTGCTATTTGTAATAGTTAATGTCTAGCAAAATCTCTCCTAATTTCTGCAAGAATCTGTGACTGTCTCCTGCGTTGGTTGCTTCACCGGCACTGAAGCTGCACTAATGGAGTGTCTGCTGCCCACTTTTTGGCATAGATACTGTTTGTCAGCTCTATAGGCCACAATTCTTTCTGCATTATGGACATATTGGGGCACAGATGGTCCATGCCCCTGACATGGCCTGGAACTCTGCATGTGGAAAGCCTGCAGAACGTATGTTTGCAAGTGAGGGAGGCTTTTCAATATTCTCCTTACTGATTGGCTGGCAGAACACATGTGGGCATAGGTACTTATGCCGCTGTTCTGTTCCCTTCAACACTAAAATGGCAGATATGCTATAATTTATGATCGGTTAGCTATACTAAAATATTTGAGAAAGAAATACTAAGAACCAATCCTGCGCTATTTACCTCTCAAATACAAACAAATTGATAAACAGGAATAAACTTACATTTGATGATCAGTGAAAAAGGTATTCTTCATAACTCATTGATGTTGTGTACATATGTAGAAGAGAAGAATAAAAACAAATAATAGAGCAACAATATATTTGTATAAGTGTATTTCAATAATTTGCAAATAAAATAAAAATACATTTCTTTTTTCTGTGATACCCGTGTCAATTAGAGCCATGATTCCCTTTTTGTGATTAAACTTACACAAAAACCACTTGTGTGTATACATCAAACATGTGATCTTTAGCAGTCACCATCCAACGTGTACGTCCCCTATAGATAGCAAACAATAGGGGAATAATGAAATAACTGAGGGGGGGCATTTAATAGTGCAGCTTTGGTGAGGGGTACAAACAAGAGAAAACAGCAGGTAGCCAAAGCTGGAATAACAACTAAAGCGAACAACACAGTCTGTCTAAATTTGAATGCTGGAGAACACTCCTCAATTTTCATATTCAGGAGTATTCCTTTTTGCCTGAATATTCAATGAACATTCATAGATGAGTTCCAGATATTTGCCTTATTTTATATTCTGAGCGTCAATATATAGCACTGTGCATTGATTGGTTGTTGTGCATGTGCAGTATGATATTTTTTGTTGCTGAATACGAAAGTAAACATTGGTGGGGGGGCGCTACAGGTGTATGAGCCTTAATCAGACCTTGGGCATAGCCAAGTCACCACAAAGCAGAAGAAGTGGAGCTTCTAGTGCCGCTCGTGGTGGAGAAGCTGCACCAAACTACCTGCCAGCAATCCGCAATGGCGAAACAATGTATCTGGAAGCAGGTCAACACTGTGGCTCCCATTCACAGAACAGTAGCGAAAATAAGAAAGAGGTGAGTAGGCAAACATACACCAATTAAATTGTGTAGTCATACAAAATTCTGGCAATAAAACCCTTCTGTTATTATTTTTCAATGCACAAACGTAACCTAAGATATGTGATTTTTACATTTTAAAATGATATATTCCTAAGTAATATCAAATAGTCAAAAAAACACTAAAAGCTAACAACATGTGTAGTTGTATATTCTGTTTGTGTTGGTTTAAAACATGTTATGCCTGTGTATCTCTCTATACTTAAATATTTCACTCTATCAAATAGCTAATTTTATATCTATATGTATATCTGCAGCAGAAATTATAACAGGTGGCAGAAATTTAAAAGAACGCCAAATTGAAAGGGAACCGGAGACATGCCTGTGGTAAACCCATGGCGTCTTTGGACCTGACACCTCTGGAGCACACAGACTTGGCCTGCATGATGACCAACAACAGAACAGACACCATCAACTAATTAACATCAGCTCATACTACATACATTATCTTGTCTAAATACTTTAAGAAATAAAGTAGATACACTATTAAATACATTGTAATAGTCTTTGATGTCATCAAGTGCTAATCCTTTACCAAGTGAGGCAAAAATGTAAAACATTTATATGTAAATTTTCTTTTTAATATATAATACCTTCTAAACATATCATACAGTAATGTAGCTATTATGCCTTTAACACAACAACAAATCTGTACAGTTTAATATGCCTTTTCTGTGATTATCCCTTGAAACACACAATTAAAATGGTTAGATTTGTAAAGTTAGCACAAAGGCACAAAATGGAAGCTTGCCTTTTATGGCTATTTCAATGGTACAAAGAGAGAGTAGACAAAAAAAGAAGAAAAACAGAAATAAAAAAGGAAGAAAGATATACAGCAGCATTCTAATTTTTGACAGATTTTTATATCCACAAAAACAATATAGATGTCTCTTCCTGTTAAGAGCCACGGCTGCCGCGGGCATCGCCGTGACTCACTGCACCTCTCTCTGACATCCCGGCCGTCTCCATGAGGACCGGGACGTCACTTCCGCGAATTCAGGGCAACGGGCGGAACCCAAAATGAATTCTGTGGCGCCCCGGCAATCTGAGTAGCCGAGCGCAAGCGCAGGGTCCCTCACAGCCTGTAGGCTGAATAATAGTCTTAGTTTATTTATTAGCCTGCACTTGAGTATGGTTTCAGGACAAAGCTCTGATTGGCTGGTGGTTGTATTTAAGGCAGGGAGGGCTTAGCCTCCCTGCCGGTTATAGCGTCTCAGTCCTGTACTGTGCTGACCTGCTCAGTTATTATCCAAATAAGTTATTCCTACCATCCTTCCTCCTAACCCGCTCTCCCCTCCCTCCTCCCGTCCCCTCTTCTCTCCTTTACATCATCTGGCCCCCTTTGTACCTGGGTCTTGTTCACCCTCCCTTAGGATGTAAGCTCATTCGAGCAGGGCCCTCTTCCCTCCTGTGTCCTTACCTACTCTTCTGCATCAACCTGCTTGGAGCTTCCGAAGTTTTGGTATTTTTGTTTACTGCTCAGTAATATTTTACCCTGTACTGTCTATTGTTTGTGCATTGTACGGCGCTGCGGAACTCTTGTGGCGCCTAACAAATAAAGGATAATAATAATAATAATTCCTTCGTGTACTATTCACTTATCTCATATATCTCACTGAATACCAAGCCATGCGCTTCAGACACAGTATCATTCATTCATGCATACCAGCTGAAGTTATTGTAATTAATTAAGCTTACTGGGGCCAGAAAACCTGTAATATAATCTTAGCTACCATAAGGTGTGTTGCTCTCCCTTAAACTTAAAGTTCTATCTCACATATTGTTCAGACCCTCTCACAAATCATAGACATGCCAACTAGGTTTCCCTTAATGCTTTTTCAAGGCAGACATCTGAGGAGTCTCAGGATCACCTTTTTTCTATCCTATCATAGCCAATCAGAACAATCCACATGAAGCTTCCCATTTTGGATCAATGGGATGGCTTTTTTAATAAATCTTTTACTATAACCTCTATTTTGAAGTTGTTATCTTACTTGAAGATATGCAATTCTGAACAATTCCTATTTGTTCTTAAAAATTTGCCTTTGGGAATGTTTTAGGCAGCACGGTGACTAAGTGGTTAGCAATTCTGCATCACAGTGCTGGGGTCATGAGTTCATTTCCCATCCTTGGCCTTATCTGTGTGGAGTTTGTATGTTCTCCCCGTGTTTGCGTGGGTTTCCTCCGGGTGCTCCGGTTTCCTCCCACACTCCAAAAACATACTAGTAGGTTAATTGGCTGCTATCAAAACTAACCCTAGTCTATGTCTGTCTGTGTGTGTGTGTATGTTAGGGAATTTAGACTGTAAGCTCCAATGGGGCAGGGACTGATGTGAATGAGTTCTCTGTACAGCGCTGCAGAATCAGTGGCGCTATATAAATAAAGGGTGATGATGATGATAATATTTTTCAAAGTTGTTGGAAAGTGCGAATTTGAACAGTGTAATATGCATTTGTTGCTGTCTGTTTGCGATACATATCTGTCAGTATTCTACCTCCTCGATCTCTCTTAATTGTGAGATTCAAAAAATGTATCTGATTTTTGCTCATTTCAATAGTTACTCTTAGATTGCATTCATTATCATTAAGAAGATTCATAAAGTCAATAAATAAATCTTTACTTTCATAGTATAACTAGGGATGAGCGGGCTCGGATTATCGCAATCCGAACACCCCCGAACAGTGCGGATCCGAGCCCGATCCGAGCACTGTTCGGGTATTCCCGCTGATTGCAGAACTGAAAACGAGGCTTAACGTCAGGATCGCGCCGTTGGATCTCGCGAGATCCGGATTCTTTATATTCCCCGCTTGCCGCCGCCATCTTCACTCGAGCATTGATCAGGGAAGAGGGAGGGTGTGTTAGGTGTCCTCTGTCCTGCTCTTTCTTTCTCGTGGTGCTGTGCTGTGCTGTGTCCTGCTCAGTCCAGTGGTGCTGTGTCCAGTGCTCTGTCCTGCTGAGTTCAGTGGTGCTGTGTCCTGTGCTCTGTCCTGCTGAGTTCAGTGGTGCTGTTTCCTGTGCTCTGTCCTGCTGAGTCCAGTGGTGCTGTGTCCTGTGCTCTGTCCTGCTGAGTCCAGTGGTGCTGTGTCCTGTGCTCTGTCCTGCTGAGTCCAGTGGTGCTGTGTCCTGTGCTCTGTCCTGCTCAGTGCATTGGTGCTGTGTCCTGTGCTCTGTCCTGCTAAGTCCAATTGTACTGCAATATAGCTACGTTCACTGTTCCTGCAGTATATAAGTCCATTGGTACTGCAATATAACTATGTTCACTGTTCCTGCAGTATATAAGTCCAGTGGTACTGCAATATAACTACGTTCACTGTTCCTGCAGTATATAAGTCCAGTGGTACTGCAATATAACTACGTTCACTGTTCCTGCAGTATATAAGTCCAGTGGTACTGCAATCTAACTACGTTCACTGTTCCTGCAGTATATAAGTCCATTGGTACTGCAATATATAACTACGTTCACTGTTCCTGCAGTATATAAGTCCAGTGGTACTGCAATATAACTACGTTCACTGTTCCTGCAGTATATAAGTCCAGTGGTACTGCAATATAACTACGTTCACTGTTCCTGCAGTATATAAGTCCATTGGTACTGCAATATAAAACTACGTTCACTGTTCCTGCAGTATATAAGTCCAGTGGTACTGCAATCTAACTACGTTCACTGTTCCTGCAGTATATAAGTCCAGTGGTACTGCAATCTAACTACGTTCACTGTTCCTGCAGTATATAAGTCCATTGGTACTGCAATATAACTACGTTCACTTTTCCTGCAGTATATAGGTCCAGCGGTACTGCAATCTAACTACGTTCACTGTTCCTGCAGTATATAAGTCCATTGGTACTGCAATATAGCTACGTTCACTGTTCCTGCAGTATATAAGTCCATTGGTACTGCAATATAACTACGTTCACTGTTCCAGCAGTATATAAGTCCAGTGGTACTGCAATCTAACTACGTTCACTGTTCCTGCAGTATATAAGTCCAGTGGTACTGCAATCTAACTACGTTCACTGTTCCTGCAGTATATAAGTCCATTGGTACTGCAATCTAACTGCGTTCACTGTTCCTGCAGTATATAAGTCCATTGGTACTGCAATATAGCTACGTTCACTGTTCCTGCAGTATATAAGTCCATTGGTACTGCAATATAACTATGTTCACTGTTCCTGCAGTATATAAGTCCAGTGGTACTGCAATATAACTACGTTCACTGTTCCTGCAGTATATAAGTCCAGTGGTACTGCAATATAACTACGTTCACTGTTCCTGCAGTATATAAGTCCATTGGTACTGCAATATAAAACTACGTTCACTGTTCCTGCAGTATATAAGTCCAGTGGTACTGCAATCTAACTACGTTCACTGTTCCTGCAGTATATAAGTCCAGTGGTACTGCAATCTAACTACGTTCACTGTTCCTGCAGTATATAAGTCCATTGGTACTGCAATATAACTACGTTCACTTTTCCTGCAGTATATAGGTCCAGCGGTACTGCAATCTAACTACGTTCACTGTTCCTGCAGTATATAAGTCCATTGGTACTGCAATATAGCTACGTTCACTGTTCCTGCAGTATATAAGTCCATTGGTACTGCAATATAACTACGTTCACTGTTCCAGCAGTATATAAGTCCAGTGGTACTGCAATCTAACTACGTTCACTGTTCCTGCAGTATATAAGTCCAGTGGTACTGCAATCTAACTACGTTCACTGTTCCTGCAGTATATAAGTCCATTGGTACTGCAATCTAACTGCGTTCACTGTTCCTGCAGTATATAAGTCCATTGGTACTGCAATATAGCTACGTTCACTGTTCCTGCAGTATATAAGTCCATTGGTACTGCAATATAACTATGTTCACTGTTCCTGCAGTATATAAGTCCAGTGGTACTGCAATATAACTACGTTCACTGTTCCTGCAGTATATAAGTCCAGTGGTACTGCTGTATAATGGAGTACAAAAATTTGGAGGATAAAGTAGGGAAAGATCAAGAACCACTTCCTCCTAATGCTGAAGCTGCTGCCACTAGTCATGACATAGACGATGAAATGCCATCAACGTTGTCTGCCGAGGCCGATGCCCAATCTCCTAGTAGAGGGCATGTAAAATCCAAAAAGCCAAAGTTCACTAAAATTAGCAAAAAAAAGAAAATTAAAATCATCTGAGGAGAAACGTAAACTTGCCAATATGCCATTTACGACACGGAGTGGCAAGGAACGGCTTAGGCCCTGGCCCGTGTTCATGACTAGTGGTTCAGCTTCACCCAAGGATCTAAGCCCCCCTACTCCCCCCCCCTCTAAAAAATTTAAGAGAGTTAAGTTGTCATCAATAACACAGCAAACAACTCTGCCTTCTAAAGAGATGGCATCACAAATCCCCAAGGCGAGTCCAAGGGTGTTGATGGTTGCGAAGCCTGACCTTCCCATCACTGTACGGGAAGAGGTGGCTCCTTCCACCATTTGCAGCACGCCCTCTGCATATGCTGGAAGGATCACCCACAGTACAGTTAAAGATTTGGATAATGAAGGTGTCAATGTTGTACACCAGGAGGAGGATATTGATGTAGCTGGCGCTAAGGAGGAACTTGACGAGGAGGATGCTGATGTGGTTATCTTAAATGAGGCACCAGGGGGGGAAACAGTTGTTGTCCATGGGATAAAAAAGCACATTGTCATGCCTGGCCAGAAGACCAAGAAATCCACCTCTTCGGTCTGGAATTATTTCTATCCCAATCCAGACAACAAATGTATTGCCATATGTAGCTTATGTAAAGCTCAAATAAGCAGGGGTAAGGATCTTGGCCACCTAGGGACATCCTCCCTTATACGTCACCTGAAGAACCTTCATAATTCAGTGTTTAGTTCAGGAACTGTGGCTAGGACCGTCAGCAGTTCAGGAACACCTAAATCCCTTGGTCCTGTTGTATCCACACCAGCAACACCCTCCTCGTCAATTTCCTCCTCGATCTCGATTGGAGATAGTCCTGCAAGCCATGTCACCGGCATGACTGAGTCCTCTTCAATCCGGTATTCTTCCGGAGGATCCTGCAGCGCTACGCCTACTACTGCCGCTGCTGCTGCTGGTAGTCGATCATCTTCCCAGAGGGGAAGTCGTAAGACCGCTACGTCTTTCACTACAATTGACCGTTCAACAGTCGTTTGCCATGAGCACGAGGTACGACAGTAGTCATCCTATGGCAAAGCGGATAACTGCGTCCTTAACAGCTAGGTTGGTGTTAGACGTGCGTCCGGTGTCCGCCATCATTGGAGTGGGATTTAGACGGTTGATGGAGGTATTGTGTCCCCGGTACCAAATCCCGTCGAGATTCCACTTCACTAGGCAGGCGATACCCAGGATGTACAGAGAAGTACGAAAAAGTGTCCTCAGTGCTCTGAAAAATACAGTTGTACCCACTGTCCACTTAACCACTGACATGTGGACAAGTGGTTCAGGGCAAACTAAGGACTATATGACTGTGACAGCCCACTGGGTAGATGCATCGCCTTCCGCAGCAACAGCAGCAGCTGCAACAGTAGCAGCATCTCCGAAACGCCTGCTCGTTCCAAGGCAGGCAACGTTGTGTATCACCGGTTTCAGTAAGAGGCACAACGCTGACAACCTCTTAGAGAAACTGAGGGAAATCATTTTGCAGTGGCTTACCCCACTTACACTCTCCTGGGGATTTGTGGTGTCGGACAACGCCAGTAACATTGTGCGGGCATTACATATGGGCAATTTCCAACACCTGCCATGTTTTGCCCACACAATAAATTTGGTGGTGCAGCATTACCTGAAAAGTGACAGGGGTGTGCAGGATATGCTTGCGGTGGCCCGCAAAATTGCTGGATACTTTCGGCATTCTGCCACTGCCTATTGCAGACTCGAGCAACATCAGAAAAGCCTGAACCTGCCCTGCCATCACCTCAAACAAGAGGTTGTGACGCGCTGGAACTCCACCCTCTATATGCTGCAGAGGATGGAGGAGCAGCAAAAGGCCATTCAAGCCTACACAGCCACCTACGACATAGGCAAAGGAGTGGGGATCTGCCTGAGTCAAGCGCAGTGGAGACTGATTTCCGTGTTGTGCAAGGTTCTCCAGCCGTTTGAACTTGCCACATGAGAAGTCAGTTCCGACACTACCAGCTTGAGTCAGGTGATTCCCCTGATCAGGCTGTTGCAGAAGCTGCTGGAGAAAGTGAGGGAGGAGCTGGTAAACCATTGCGATTCCACAAAGCATGTAGCTCTTGTGGATGAAGCCCTTCGTACGCTTTGCCAGGATCCGAGGGTGGTCACTCTTTTACAGTCAGAGGAATACATTTTGGCCACCGTGCTTTATCCTCGGTTTAAAGCGTATGTTGTGTCTCTGTTTCCGGCGGACACAAGTCTACAGCGGTGCAAAGACCTGCTGGTCAGGAGATTGTCATCTGAAGAGGACCATGACATGCCAACAGCTCCTCCTTCATTTTCTTCCACACCTGTGGCTGCGAGGAAACAGCTGAGATTTCATAAACGACCCGCTGGCGGGGATGCAGAGAACATCTGGTCCGGACTGAAGGACCTGCCAACCATTGCAGACATGTCTACTGTCGCTGCATTGGATGTTGTCACCATTGAAAAAATGGTGGAGGATTACTTTGCTGACACCATCCAAGTAGACATGTCAGACAGTCCTTACTTTTACTGGCAGGAAAAAAAGGCAGTTTGGAAGCCCCTGTACAAACTGGCTCTATTTTACCTGAGTTGTCCCCCCTCCAGTGTGTACTCCGAAAGAGTTTTTAGTGCAGCGGGGAACCTGGTCAGTGAGCGACGAAGGAGGTTGCTTCCGCAAAATGTTGAGAAGATGATGTTCATAAAAATTAATTATCAATTCTTCAATCAAGACCAGCAATGGCCTCCAGAGACTACAGAGGGACCGGTGATTGTGGAGTCCAGCGGGGACGAATTGATAATGTGTGAGGATGAGGAAGTACACACTGAAGGGGGCGATGAAACAGAGGATGAGGATGAGGATGAGGACGACATCTTGCCTCACTAGAGCCAGTTTACTTTGTACAGGGAGAGATGAATAGCTTTTTTTGTGTGGGGGCCCAAACAAACCAATCATTTCAGCCACAGTAGTTTGGTAGGCCCTGTCGCTGAAATGATTGGTTTGTTAAAGTGTGCATGTCCTTTTTACGCAACATAAGGGTGGGTGGGAGGGCCCAAGGACAATTCCATCTTGCACTTCTTTTTTTGGCATTATGTGCTCTTTGGGGCCTAGTTTTTCAAACTGCCATCCTGTCTGCCACTGCAGTGCCACTCCTAGATGGGCCACGTGTTTGTGCCGCCCACTTGTGTGGCTTAGCTTAGTCATCCAGCTACCTCGGTGCAACCTTTTGGCCTAAAAACAATATTGTGAGGTGTGAGGTGTTCAGAATAGACTGGAAATTAGTGGAAATGAATGTTATTGAGGTTAATAATAGCGTAGGAGTGAAAAAAATCCAAAAATCTGGATTTTAGCACTTTTTATGCTTTTTTAAAAAAAAAATCAGAACCCAAAACCCAAAATCAGAACCAAAACCTTGGTGGGGTGTTTTGGCAAAACATATTCGAACCCAAAACCTCAAGGTAATCAGGACCCAAAACCCAAAACACGAAAAGTGGCCGGTGCACACCCCTAAGTATAACGAGCTATCTATGTATCGCAGCCACAATAAAATGTGGCCGGTGTACATGTCATTCTCCTCTCTAAAAACAAATTCTTTCTCCCACCATCCTAAATACAGGTTTGCGTAAGTTGGTGCACATGTATTGCCCATAGCGGTTGCTCATAGCAGATAATATTTTTCATCAAAAACAAAGTAATTTATGAAATACAATAATTTCACCAGGAATTGGCTATGGTTGTTACTTATTTCCATTGCTAGGAAATATTCCACAGCCTTGATACCAACATTATTCTTAATACTCGTATATAAGGACTCCACATCGCAAGTGGCAAGCCTTTATGGCTAATGTTAATACATCATTTTTTTTATTTATTTATTTAAAAAAAAAAGAAAAAAAGAAACTATATAGGCTACACACATGTTAAGTGTTTGCATTTTTATATGTAAAATATAAAGTGTAATGAAATCTACTAGTAAACATCTCTACATACATGATGGCAACTATTTTATAAAATATCATCATTGATGGCCAATGTGAAAAAAATATAATGGATTAACATATACATTATTTTGATAGTTTTCAATTTATCATTATGTTAGCTTTACATGCTGAGCAAGAGCGCCAGAGCGAAAATGAGGAAGGAGATAAAAACCATCCTCATCTCCTGATGGTGAACAGCTAACATAAACACTGCATATTCTGTAAGCATCAAGCAACCGTGTTGAAAAAAACTGCGATGAATATGCCAATATTTACAAGAGATGAAGGACTGCCATGTTCAGATGTTACAGGCATTGGAGGGATATTGTCTCCACTATGGTCTCAAGCATTGTACACCAGAGAGCCCCATACCATCAGGCCCCGTCGCAACAACTGCTTCCTGGGAGCCTGAGGCTGTAACACCTGCTTCCGAGGTTGTACAATCCAGTGCTCTGGTGACTTGGAGGAAGTTGCACTCTGGTGGTTCAGCCATTGGCCCAGGAGGTAAAAAAAAATAATCAATTGATGTCTGGCCTTACCTTTATTTTATTTATCACTAATTTACTTTTTAAACTCACAAAATACACTGCTTAAACATCTGTTTTCCTTCTTTTATTTTTAAACATTATTGTAACCATAACATTCATAAAGTAATTATTAATCACATATGACTTGAATGAGGCATAGGGGTCTATGTATTAAACTACCATGAGTCATTAAAACGGAGAAAACAGCCGTTTTCTCCGTAAAATGCCCATCGCAAAATGTGTGAAGGGAAATCAAAGATTTCCTCTGCCATAACATTTAACGTTTCTTAACACAGTCCCCATAGATTACTGTGGGGACTGTGAAATTCTGCAATGTCTAAAGCTTTGAAAAGCTTAGCTTTTCGCAGAAAGGTAATGTCATCTCAGAATGGTGTTACCTGTCATTTTCTATGGGATCCTGCTGAAGCCTCTCTGGCTTCACTGGATCTCTCACTGTGGGGCTAGGCTTCCGGTTACTAGTTAAACCATTTCGTAAAGGAAGGGGGACTTCACCAGGGCTCCCAGAGCAAATCTGGCACGGAACATTTCAGCCGTGCTTAAATCGCAATCATAAAATGCATTTTACAAATTGCAGCAATGCATATTGATTGACACCGCATATTTTTAATAAATAAACCTCATAGTCCTGCGAATCTGAAGGACCATCATTGATGTCGTCATCGTCCTCTTGGCAAGCATGCTCAGGCTTTTCCTCATTTGAAACCCACCCTGGATGACAATATTATGACATATCACACAAAGAGCCATGATGTCGCGTACAATGTGTGTTGCATATATAAGTGCTCAACCAGATGGGTCAATTCAATGGTATCAGGCTTTTAAAAGTCTGACTGTCCATCCTAAAACCAATCTGGTTGAGGTATGAGCGCAATTGTATGCGACCACTAGTTCTGTGTGTGAATATATCGGAGTGAGGTGGCAAGGCTGACAAAAGCATTGTCTCCTTTAAAATAAAAGGGAATAAAACAAGGTCAATCAAAAACGTATCTGTGTATAGGGCCAAAATTGTGTAAAAAGGTATTAAAACATTTTGCATTACATGCTGCAATAAATATCTTACACTATTCAACAAATTTGTAAATAACAGCAGCATTATGCAATGAAATATTTTTAGACAAGAAAATGGGCTTACAATATGCAATTATTTAAATATACCTAATAGCCACACATCTACATGCGGTCTTGCACCTCCTTGCCTTTGTGTTACTCTGAATCAAATACCCGATTGCCTGAAGGCAGAGGAATCAAGAGTGCTCCCCGGCCATATAACAACCAGGCATCGAATCTGGAGAAACACATCACATATCATCATCATCATCATTTATTTATATAGCGCCAACATATTCCATAGCGATTTACAAATGGGGACAAACACAGTAAACTAATAAACAAGCTGGGTAAAACAGTCAAAGAGGTGAGAAGGCCCTGCTCGCAAGCTTACAATCTATAGCCTGGATATTTGTTGAGTGAAAATGTTTCTTATTTCTAAAAATAGCCTAATTTCCACCAAATGGGATCATGGCTATATGTCTACCATCTACTGTCCCTAAAACATGTAGAAACCCAGCTATGGTGGGAAATTGCAGTTTTATGGGCACAAGGGACTCATCAAGAGGCAGATGCAATAGGAAACCCTGTAGTACCACCTTCAGCACACAATTAATGGTAAGCTAGGACATTCCTGCCGCAACAGTCACTGTGGTCTGGAATGACCCAGACGTACAGAAATGTAACATGGACAACTTTTTGGTCAGTGGTGGTATTGCTGTCAGGATGTTTTACAGAGGCTCTAGGTCAATCTGCACAATGTGCAGTGTCCATGATGACATGAGGTGGAAGCTGACAGCATCTGACATTTCAAAGAGTCGGGCATGTGGCCTGAAGACACGCTCCCTGGGCCAGTGACATTGTCCCAGTTGCTGGTTTCAGAGGAAACAATGTCTCTAATCCAGCTCTACTACATGTTGCTATATTTGATAAATATGGTAAAAATAAAAAGTTACCTTCTGCATAGAATAGTTTTCAGCTCACTTTGAAATTGCAAATTGAAAACAAAAATACTTACAATTCCAACAATATCCATATTGAAAACAATGTAAATTATTAAGGGTCTGTGCAGGCAAATAATACAAGTATTATATTTAATGTAATAACATATTTCATTGACATACAGTCGATTATAAGTGGTCATTTTAAAAACAAAAATAAAAAAAATGTATCAAGAGATTGAAAGAATGGAAATTAAAACATAAATTATTAATAATAATAATAATAATAATAATAATAATAATAATAATAATAATATCCCGTATTTCTAAAGTGCCACAAAGCTTCCACAGCACCATATACAGGGGGTTAGAACATACAACAAAACTACATAGGTACATACAGTTAAGAACAATGAATTCAGTTAACAGAATAAATTGCATGGCATACAAAAAACATTTAGCATAAGTCAAATCAGGGACAGATGAGGGAGAGTACAGACATGTGACATGAGTCAGAGGACTTAACCCATAAGAGCCTATATAATAAAGTGAGGGAATAATAAGAGACAAATGGAGCAAATGGGAACAATAGGCATAGCGGGTGTTAGGATTCAGAGATATGAGATAGTGTTGAGAAATAAGCACAGCCTGTAACTATCTCACCTTTTCTATTTGTCTCTCTACTGCTACTTATTCTTCAATATTCAAACACGCACTCATATCTACTATGCTCAAGAAACTATATCTTTGCCTTAACTCCCTCCAACTATTGTCCCATTTATTTCCTTCCCCTTGCTTCTAAACTACTTGAACAGCTGGTGTACAACTGCCTAACTCACTTCTCTCCTCTCACTCCCTCCTCAAGCCTCTACAACTGGGCTTCTGCTCTCTACACACTACAGAGATTGTCCACACTAAAATGACCAATGATCTACTGCCAAATCAAAAGGTCACATCTTGCTACTAATCCTTCTCAACCTCTCTGACACTTTTTAAACAGACAACTAATCTCTTCTGCTAGACACCCTTCACTCCCTTAGCTTTCACTGCATTGTTCTCTCCTGGTTCACCGCCTAACTTTCTGAATGATCAATCAGTGATTTTACTTGTTGCAAGTCCTTCCATCCACTCCTGTCTCTTGGTTATAGGCTCTGTTCTTGGCCCTCTGGTTTCTTTTTGTAACTTTTTTCTAATACAATTCATCGCCTTCCAGTACCACCTCTATTCAGATGACACCCAAATCTACCTGTCCTCCTCTCTCTCATTCTATTAACCATATTGTAACAAGTTTGTAACTTGGAGGTTAGATCCCATTGGCTTTTGGCCATTATTTGACAGAAACTGATGTTTGATAGCAAGAACTTGGAATGAGTTAGTCCAAGTTTAGAGATAGTCTTAGCAAAAGGTATGCAACACTTTGGAGAATGGTAACTGCAGGAGCTGCTCCCTATGTCCTGGCCACGATTCGCTATATAATATCAGGGTCACAGGTCCATACTTTACATATTAGGATAGACTGATCAACAGTCATGATGATAGCCCAGGAAATAATGTAACTGTCACGACTTGCACTCTGCAGCTGCTGTCTGCAGTGACTCTATTGGATTTGTTATGCTTTCCACTTGTAGTACCACTGCCCACCAAAGGGGCCACTGTGCTACTTGATTATTCTCCTTGATCACTGGGAGTGGTTTCAGCTGCATGAGGCCTATTTATACCTGCCTGCTTCAAACAGTCTGGGCCAGATCATCAGGTCATTCCTGTGAGCATTTCCATGTGCTTTGTTCCAGTCTGCATTATCAAGTTGTTTGTTCCAGTCTGCACTTCCATGTGCTTTGTTCCAGTCTGCATTATCAAGTTGTTTGTTCCAGTCTGCATTATCAAGTTGTTTGTTCCAGTCTGCATTTCCATGTGCTTTGTTCCAGTCTGCATTACCAAGTTGTCAGTTCCAGTCTGCATTACCAAGTTGTCAGTTCCAGTCTGCATTACCAAGTTGTCAGTTCCAGTCTGCATTACCAAGTTGTCAGTTCCAGTCTGCATTACCAAGTTGTCAGTTCCAGTCTGCATTACCAAGTTGTCCTCTCCAGTCTGCATCACCAAGTTGTCCTCTCCAGTCTGCATCACCAAGTTGTCCTCTCCAGTCTGCATCACCAAGTTGTCCTCTCCAGTCTGCATCACCAAGTTGTCCTCTCCAGTCTGCATCACCAAGTTGTCCTCTCCAGTCTGCATCACCAAGTTGTCCTCTCCAGTCTGCATCACCAAGTTGTCCTCTCCAGTCTGCATCACCAAGTTGTCCTCTCCAGTCTGCATCACCAAGTTGTCCTCTCCAGTCTGCATCACCAAGTTGTCCTCTCCAGTCTGCATCACCAAGTTGTCCTCTCCAGTCTGCATCACCAAGTTGTCCTCTCCAGTCTGCATCACCAAGTTGTCCTCTGCAGTCTGCATTAGCAAGTTGTCCTCTCCAGTCTGCATTACCAAGTTGTCCTCTCCAGTCTGCATTACCAAGTTGTCCTCTCCAGTCTGCATTACCAAGTTGTCCTCTCCAGTCTGCATTACCAAGTTGTCCTCTCCAGTCTGCATTACCAAGTTGTCCTCTCCAGTCTGCATTACCAAGTTGTCCTCTCCAGTCTGCATTACCAAGTTGTCCTTTCCAGTCTGCATTACCAAGTTGTCCTCTCCAGTCTGCATTACCAAGTTGTCCTCTCCAGTCTGCATTACCAAGTTCTGTTAAATTGTTGATCCCATTGAACTGTTTCTCTGTCTTCCCATTTCAGTATATCTGTGCCACAATCCGTGGTGGTTTGTTATGTGTTCTTAATAAAGCCACTTTAACCACTTACGCTCTCTCCGTGGTCATACCTGGGAAATCCTGACAGTAACTCATAATCAAGGTCACAACCAATGGTCTAACAGAAGTTAACAGTCACTCTGTACAGGTGACACACACAAAGGGAGTTCATAGATTGTAGCTAAGGGTCTGGTACACAGGTTGTAAAAATGCCACATAAGCCCAGTTCTTGCTATTTGTAAGCCAGTATATTTTTTACATTTTCTTTCTTAACAACTGTTTGTTTGTGCATGTGCCTAACAGCATTAAAAATTTATGATAATGTTTTATTGGTGCCTTCCAATAGTACTGAGTGTCTGAGACCACCTCAGAAAGTGGCCATGGTTTTGTCATATTGTGGGTGTGTTTGTGAGATTGGAGTAGGAATTTGATGGGTTGGTGTAGGGTTTGGGTGTGGCAGGGATTATTTTTGTTCTGATTTTGTCTTGTCCTGATATTACTGACAGAATACATTGTGGTGGTAACTAGAACCATGAAGCACAGGGGTGATTAGGGGAGGGGGTCAGCAAAAGTTCTGATTCAGGGCTCAGTGTTTGCAGATGCATAAAACAGTTTTATACAGAAACACAGATTCACTCATTGGCATTTTACTTTTGTAGAAAAGGTGCAAATGGAGCTGGACACTATATTTGAACCCTCTCATGTGATTTGCTATGACGACAGGAAGCAGATGCCATTCACCAATGCAGTCATCCACGAGATCCAGCGCTTCGGTAACATTGTCTCTGTCGGGGTTGTCAGGAAATGCATGAATGCAACAAAGCTGAATGGGTTCAAGGTGCCACAGGTGATACATGTTCTGTGTGTCTACACTCATGGCCTATACATTAGTTCTTACCAATATCTGCTATTTTATTTAACTGATCTTTTTTGAATTTTCTTTTAGATATTTGTTTTAAAATATTGGAACAAAAAATATGGGGCTTGAGCAACCAGTTTACATTTTCCCATCTATGCAAAGGTTTAGTAAACTATTTAAGCTTTGTCCATATAAATATATATTGACTTTATCAGTCACTATCTAGTGCAAAACTATGTCCCCGATAATAATGAGTGTTGATTTTATTCCCAATAATCCTACATACAGTAACCATTGTAGGTGTAAAAGTGGAGGACAGCTGTTTTGTTGTTTTATTAAAATATGTGCAGCAAAAGTGCTAAATATCATGAAGATTTGTGAAAAAAGTACACATAAATACAGGCAAATACATGCTCAGTAAAATCAGAACACCTACATGTGATTACATTATACACCAGATTATATTACACTGATAACCTTACAACTTTCCCACACGTTATTGTCTTTATTTACTACAATAGTCCTTACACCTGCCTTGTACTGCATGTAATAAACTGTCAATACCTCTGTTTTACAGGGAACGGTAATACTCCCAAACCTGTCTTCTGTCCTATATGACCCTGGGCACTGGAAGACACCACGAAAATTCAACCCCACACACTTCCTAGATGAGAATGGGGCATTTGTGGCCAATGAAGCTTTCTTACCGTTCTCTGCAGGTGACTTAGCTGATATAAGTAAAAGAAGTGAAGAGAAGCTCAATAGTGTACACAGGGAAGTAAGAAAGGCCCACCAGGAAAATGTAGTGCAGTAGTGCATGGCAGGTATTGCTTATTTTTTCTAAATTCCCACATTTTGGTACAATAACCACAGTAAAAATATTATTGATATGATAGGATAAAGGCTTGGGAGAGAGGATGAAAATTAAAGCCACTTTCTTCATGTTTTCTAAGCTACTAGTGTCCACTTAAAGTTTACCTGTCATTTTCCAGTACTAGCCACCATCTCGTTGTGTAACAGATATTCATGAGTTAATGGGAGGCATAACCCTTGCTTTTCTGTAGAGTGTTGCATTAGCTGTCCAACAGCTCTGTGCACATGCATGCGCCTGATAGTACCCACATGTGAGCATGTGTGGCGGACCACAGAGACAACGTGAATGCAGATCAGCATTTTGCAGCACAACCTACCAGAGCTTACAAGCATCTAATTTGCATGCATTAGCCATAGAAGTACATGAATATTACACTCTAAATTTTTTGGCAATGACCAGTTCCCACACATCTATGTCCCCTATCGCACGTAAACCAGCTCTGCATGTAAGCAGTTCTGGCCCAATGGGAGATCCAGTGAGATCTGTGTTGGTTTTCCAGAAAGTAGAAGTCCTGGGAGCCGTAGGGTACTCCTATGTCCAGGAAATAAATTGTGACTTGAACATCTCCAATCCCAAATAATCATTGTTTATTTGCCCTATAGCTAACCAGAGCAAAAAGGTTTATGGGAGACCTTAGTACTGCCAGAAACATTCTACAAATAAAGAATTGAAATGGAAACTGGTTTAGGAATAGAAAATCCTTTTGTAATGCATGTAGTGCACATACATTGAATATAAATAAGTATCAGTACTGTACTTAGCTCCTAAAACCTTAAAGCCAGACCACCTCAGATTCAAATTTCAGATTAGAAAATGAAACATGGGAATCCTAGCTGATTTTTCATTTGGTCAACTGCACATGTGAAAGATGATGTTACGAGCCAAAGCATTTTTTGTTTATTAAAAAAATTAATTCTCTCTATACTATTGAAAATGTTGGCAATAAATATTTAAAAAGATTTGATTTTTGATTGGATTCACTTCCTTAACTGTATTAACAATGACTGTTCTATTAACATAAGTGACAGTCACTGGTTTTCAATTGGCCAATGCTACAATGAAAAGCCTGACTTCATTGATGCCATCCCCAGGACGAAGTCTGTTGGATGAATCGCATTGGTTTGTGACATCAACTTACATATGCACAGTTAACCAAATGAAAACAAGACTTGGATTCCAACGATTAATTTTCTGGTCTGAATTGGAGACGTCCCGACTTGGAATCTACGTAAAGAATGCTCGCTAGAGGTCTGACAGCAGCAGCATAGCCCACTCCCTATTTTATTCTAATAACATTACTACACTATTATGTTGCCCCGTCTTTCATTTTTGTAGAATAAATATATTTTCACTTTAAAAACATAAGTCCAGTATAGCAATTCAGTAAAACAGCAAGATGCCTTGGACTTGCACCGCACTGTAAGATGCACATATAGTAGCTGATTCACCAAGGAACATATCTAATGTTTTTTGTGCATATCATACACAAAAGTAATCTGTGCGCAACTAAACCCAGCAACATTCAATTCATCTTCGTAAGCAAATGACATTTACTACAGCTTACGATTTCTGGGAGGGAACGGAGCAGGGAAGGGATGTTCTTGTGTAGTCAGTGTACAGTAAGGAAGTGCCAAACTCGAGCATACGCAGCCACATCTGATTCAAACTCTGGGCATCTCAAAGTTACTTGTTTTTCTGCCGTCTCTCTTCCTCCAGCTACAGGGCTAGTCTAAACAAACGCAAGTTGCGTAGTCAGTATGAGTGCCTTGATGAATCCACTCTTCAAACATAAGTTCACAAACTAGAACTGAGCCTAGGTTTGTGAAGAAGTATAAAAACCTTAAGTGGTGCAGTGTGAAAAAATTTAAATGTCACATCAAAGTTCAATTTCCTACTAATTTACAACCATGCTTTTCACTAGATTCTCCAATTTTGAGCGTAAAATACTGCTCAGTAGTCTCATTCATGGCTTAAATTAATCAAACTTAAGGAGACTTCGGGACTGTTGAGTGAGTTTCATGTAATGTGCAGTGCAGCATTTCACTATGGTTTTGGGATATAAGTTAGTGAATTTATATGTGCCCATGTGTTCCACCACCCAACTCTTATTTCAAAGAGCTTTGCCTAGTAAATCCTCATTATTTTATTAATGCACTCTTGTCCTGCAGGCCAACGTGTTTGTTTGGGGGAGCAGCTGGCCAGAACTGAGCTATTCATATTCATCTGCAACCTCCTGAGAAAGTTCAGCTTCAGGTTGCCTGAGGGACATCCACAACTTAGACTGGATTATGTTCAAGCAGCCACACTACAACCCCACCCATATCAAATTTGTGCACTTACTAGAGTGTGAGGAAAACATTGGATTTACAGGACTCATCTTAAAATGGGATTTATCTGCACAGCACTGATGATCTGTTAGTAAATTGTGATTGTAAACTGAGATTAGCAGCTGGCTAAAAAGGTACATGAGAAATCAATAGAAATTTATGTGGCACTTGATTTATGTTTATCAATACAACTAACAGTGTTAATTGTTTATTCATAGAAAGTAATATTTTTTCTGTGTTTTGTTTGATTTTTGACTTTGTTAGATTAGATAGTGTGCAGAGGTTAATTGAATTTATATAGAGGTAATTATTATGCTTGTATCTAGTTGTAACTAGTGACCAAGGTTAAACACAGACTTTTAGCAGACTTAATTCAATTCCCCCGAATTTCCACGGCGTGAAAACTATTACCGTTACTACGGTAGTTTTAACCCGGCTTTCTGCTCGCAGCTCGGGGAGCTGCAAGCAAAAGCCGGCATTGAAACTACCATAATAACGGTAATAAACCGCATTATTACCGTAATAACTCGCAGGCTGCGTTACTTTCACCCCTAACGCGGCCAACTGAATTCCCCCTTAGCAGACTTTTAGCAGACTTTCCCAGCTTTAGAGGTAAAGAAGGAACAGATAATTGAAAGTATTTGTATACAATATGACCCTTGCAAGACATGCACTTTTTCTTTTATTACATTCTTTCTTTTCTTTGTTCAAATTTATTAAGTGATGCAATGGTTTGAGAGGCATAGTGTAGGTCTAAAATCTAAGCACCAGCCTAAACCACTGGAATAATTTTAGCACCTGTGTGTGTAACTTTCTACTCTACCAACTTGGCATAGTTATCATCATCATCATCACCATTTATTTATATAGCGCCACTAATTCCGCAGCGCTGTACAGAGAACTCATTCACATCAGTCCCTGCCCCATTGGAGCTTACAGTTTAAATTCCCTAACATACACACAGAGAGAGAGAGAGAGAAACTAGGGTCAATTTTAATAGCAGCCAATTAACCTACCTGTATGTTTTTGGAGTGTGGGAGGAAACCGGAGCACCCGGAGGAAACCCACGCAAACACGGGGAGAACATACAAACTCCACACAGATAAAGCCATGGTTGGGAATTGAACTCATGACCCCAGCGCTGTGAGGCAGTCCACTAAGCCACTGTGCTGCCACATAATAAAGCATAATAAACTGTTATTATGTTAGAAATGCCTCCGTTCTAAGGTTTCTCATCTACTGTGATTCTCCCTCAGGAGTATTGTCTTACAATATTGTCACTTACTGTTATTGAATAAACATTTGAATACATGTATACATGAACAACTTAACCACAGAAAGTTAACAATGCATAGAAAAATCACACTGCAGCTTACACTGGTCATTGTGTAATAGTGCTAGTCATCTTGAGTGGAATTAACAAAAGAAAATGCAAGGCAGCAAAGAGGAAATATATTATATTTACAGCATGGCCACAATGACCTAATGTGGTAGGGGCTAATTTAGAAGCCAGACAAGCCCAGGATTTCTACAAGGGGGGTTCCAAATGCTTGATTTTTTTTGACAATTTGCTACATTAAGCTGGTTACAATCACTTTTTGTGTTGCTTTACTGAAAATATCAAGAATGGATTAATCACTAAGTGTACCACAGTCCTTTATATAAACTAGCCTCTGGTCAACATATGTATTACATTTACTACATTATTATTCTGTAGCTGTGTGGCGCATTTTATAATGTACATGATATGTAGCCGAAGCATGTGTAATCGTGCTGCACCCATCCATCTTCTGGGCCTAGGTCACATTATCCCATTCATCTTCCCTTGTCACACATTATCAGATCATATGTGACAATGGGAGGGAGTTTGTTTGGAATCGTACATTACAAAGGGGGAGTGGTGGGGGAGTATATGGAACAAGGACGAAGTGTGGTGGGCATATGTCCTGTTTGCTCTTCTCTTGCCACATAAGTTACCTACCATTCTCTAATTGCCCCAAGCTACCACAGCACAGATACCGACCTACTGTGGTGTTCAGTTGAGGAGGGCTCTGGTCCTTCCATTGCTGCTGCTCCATATGGGAGGGAACTCTGTGTATAGTGCTGCTGGCTCCCACTGATGACAACACCAGAGCTGTGCACAGACAGCCCACATCATGGAGCACCAGCGTAAGCACCACTTTTAGATGCATACAGCTCTCGCTTCATGGGCATATGTACAGGACATACCTCCCATCTGTCCTGACTATGGGGGACAGTCCCTCAATATCGGAACTGTCCCACCAGAATTGGTATAGTTGGCAGGCTGTGCTGCTCTCTCCTAACCAGTGGTGGATTATAAAAATGGTGTTTAATGGTATATTAAACCCATGTCCCATTGCTTTCCCCAAAGGAGAGTGAACATTATTGTAGGAATCAAAAACATTTTCATTGCTTAAATATCCAAGTGGCCTGTGCTGCAAATATGGTAATTTTACAAATTTCCTAGGTTGCTGTAAAGTTTCCCACATTCTTTGGCAGTCTCAGTTGTTGGGAGAGAGTGATTTTCTGGTGTCTGACAATTAGTTAAGTGAAAATTATATTATATAATTATATTTAATAGCTATAATTTAGTGCTTGCTTATGTTATGTTAAACTGCTTTGATATGCATTATCTATAAATGATGCAGCGTAACCTTGTTTTCCATGGCTATACTTCCCTGTGGCTCATCCATCTTCATCATATCAGTAAACCTACAATGAAGTTCACACCCACTCACACCACTCTATGGTGGAATGGCAATTTGCACATCTAAAAAATAAATGTAGAAGTGTGTGTATAAATGTGGGGGCTAAAGTATCAGACATTGTCCTTGCGTGTCTAGTTTTCAACATTAGGTTAAGATCTGAAATGCCAAGCACTGATGACGACAATGATAAAGTGGTGGAACACAATATAT
The DNA here is from genome assembly GCF_038048845.1 of Mixophyes fleayi. Lineage (NCBI taxonomy): Eukaryota > Metazoa > Chordata > Amphibia > Anura > Limnodynastidae > Mixophyes > Mixophyes fleayi. The sequence goes on along the minus strand of NC_134404.1, from coordinate 136,434,401 downwards.
ATTATATACTAATGTTAATGTTAATCATATTTGCTTACTTTCCCTGTCTGTGAGACTTCCAAATTAAATCTTAAATCTAGCCAACCAGTGTAGGGTGGCCAATGTGTCCATCATTCCCAAATGTGTTAGTCTCTCACCAGATCCCTTGAAGAGTATACATCTGGTATGTTTGGCTTACATAAACACAATCATGATATGATTTTCTAAGCCTAGGGTACAGTCTAGAGCAGTACGTATAAGGATTTGGACAATAAAAATCATAGCTTTTTACTGATAATCTGTAAGACCTTCATATATCTCTCAATAGGATATTTTGGTAGAATTATGGTTGGAGTGCTGTTCTACCAAGGTGTAACATATACTCTGGAGTTAATGGGTTGAAGGGCACCTTATCCACCTTATCCATTGTATAATCAGAGAAGTAATATGTGTCATTTAATGAACCTATTGCATTGTGAAACTGTGCCACAAAGTTTGAAATGTTAAACATTAACTTGTTTTAGTTCCCTTAACTGTTTTAGTTGTCTGTAGTTATGCCAAACTGATCCGTGGTTTCTTCAGCCCATCAGTGAGGATTCACAATCAATGTACTATTTTAAATACCGATCATTTATACTTTATAATTTATACTTTTGGCTTGAGGAGGAAGTCTGAAGTCAGAGGAAGGTGCCGATGAACAGGTAACAAGATGGAAAGAGAAAAAAACCTTATTGCTTTTATCCCCATCAGTGCAATGCTTGGCTTAGCCTTCCAACTGCTCCTTTACTTGCTTATATTTTAATCAAAGAGATCTTCCTACTACGAAAATCGACTCTGAGTATAGAGTCCAAGCTATTCCAATATTCTGCAGGACATTTTATTATTAACAGTTATTTATATAGCTCCTATCAGATACATTGCACTTTAGAGAGAATATTTAATCATTTACATCAGTCTGTACCCCAGTGGAGTTTACAGTCTAAATTCCAAAGTAAATCCACACATTGCTCCTAGGCATTCAGATAGATTCCAGCTTTCCTCTTAACTTACTATTTTGTTTGTTTGATATCAGCCGTCTTGTGGTGAGACCCTTTTGGGTTCATGGTCTGTAGTCTCCTGGCAGCGGAGTCAAAGTCCTCTTGCAGGGACCACTTATGAAGATTGAGGAGGTCATTAGGCTACTTGCCCCAAAAGAAGTTAGTGCCAATTATCAGAGGCAAGGAAGGTTGACAACCTAGCCTTACATTCAATACAGGAGACATTGCATGGTGATTTATCATTCATTTACACTGTGTGCCTCCTACTCAAAAGAAGAGAAAGAGGGAAGTTCAAAGCAACACAGCCATGAACTTTAGGTTTAACCTCTCTAGGAGATATCGGAGGAAAGGTGAATTACAAGAGCGGAGGAGGAGGGTTGCTACTAATCACGTAATTTTGGCCCCACCCCATGACAAAATGCCACCTTTGCATCATTGTATCATTGGGGGCAGGGCCAAAATGACACGATTCACTGCAAATTGCGTCATGGTCCCCCATCTCACAGGACACAGGAGAATGACCTGTGCAAGCATGATTTATATATATATATATATATTTTTCTGTGAATTGCACTATTCTGTACATAAAGTGGAAAAATGTATACAAATTATGATTATAAGTATTAGGCTGTAGTTGCCAGATGTAAGTAGATCATATGTGCCATGCGTACATGTAGATAGTGAAAATGTATGGAGTGATATTCTGCCAATCACCCCATGTGAGTGGTGTAATGTCAGGGCCTGTTAGTGCAGTTGTCAAAAGTGGTCATTCATTGCCAAAATTTGTAGACATATCTCATAATAATGCAGATTATTATTGGGCATTATGTTTATTGTGTGTCAATACACATACAGCCTATATCCACAGAGGAAATATCCAAAATAATTATGCCTTTAATAGACAAAAATTTTGAAGATATTCAAACTAGGTTTTACCCAGGACGGACCAAAATAGACTCTAACACCATTAGAATACCTTTGTTAGAGCAAAAGTCAAATGGGCAGCACGGTGGCTAAATGGTTAGCACTTCTGCCTTACAGCACTGGGATCAGTGGGATATATCATGGGAGTATGCTTCCTCAGCAATAGAATCACAACAACTCTGACATTCAGCAAAATCTGCAATGGATTTCTGAGATAACAGAGCAGCAAAAACATAACAGAAAAGTTTATGTAAGTGCAGTTAGCGAAGCTGTACTGCACGGGCTCTGGAGCACATTGGAGGATTCTTAGAGCATGTGAAAGATGTTAATGGTTTTATTTGGATTTTAATGATATATCTGCAAATAAAATTCATACACTATATTACGACTTGTGTGTAATGGAAATTTTGTGCTTTACTACATCATATTGCGATTTTGGCTGTTTCAAACCTTTGTCTTTCATATAATTGGAGAGAAGTGTGTTTTTCCCAGAAAAACTATCAAATGAAACGGAACTATCAAGAAAACTATTGGATTGTAGAACTGTGAAATGATTTATCTTTAGTTTATAATTTATTTCATGGTCTGTATTATTGCAATAGTATTGCAATCCATCTGTTTATTGCTTATAGTAGGTCACACTTGCCTACTCTCCGGGAATGTCCAGGAGGCTCCTGAATTTAGGGGAGTCTTCACACTAGCAATGCCACTAATTGTGATATGGAATCACCACATTCCCTCACACACTTGCCAGCTGACAGCAAAAGTTGGTAAGTATGAATTAGAGAACAATAGATACACAAAATAAGGTGCTAAAAAGTAAATGTAATTAAAAAACCTAAATAGTATCTATGTAATCTGCTGCTCTCGAAGACAGGATACTGAAACCTGTATATAGTGTAACAACAACATACAAAGAAATGATGAGAGCACTGATATGCAAAGTTTAACAAATTTATTGCAAATATAAATATAAAACATACAAGACACTGATCGTGCCTGACACAATACTTAAATACCAAGCTTTTATCAGGCAAACACGTTATTGTTCACATTAGTTTAGATGTTTTTTTCCAAAAGATCTAACATCAAATATAAATGTTCCTTTATTTAAGGCTTTGGTATTAAGTTGTTATCCACTTTATAGCTTCATATGACCAATACTGCACAACATGCATGTTGGAATGTGTTTAAATTAGGGATGTGCACCGGCGACATTTGGTGTCTCGTGTTTTGTGTTTTGGATTCGGATTTGCTTGAGGTTTTGGGTTCGGATTTGTTTCGCAAAACACCTGCCGAAAGGTTTTGGTTCGGATTTAAGGTTTTGGATTCGGATTTCTTTTTAAAAAAGCATAAAAAGTAAAAAAATCAAGTTTTTGGGCTTATTTTCACTCCTACGCTATTATTAACCTCAATAACATTCAATAACAATCATTTCCACTAATTTACAGTGTATTCTGAACACCTCACAATATTGTTATTAGTTCAAAACGTTGCAACGAGGTATCTTTCTGGACTGTGTAGTGGAGTGGACCCCACAATATAATAAGAAAACCATCAACTGGTCTTAATTACACCAAAAATTGTACCTGGACTGCGTAGAGGAGTGGTCCCCACAATATAATAAGAAAACCGGCATCAACTGGTCTTAATTACACCAAAAATTGTATCTGGACTGCGTAGAGGAGTGGTCCCCACAATATAATAAGAAAACCGGCATCAACTGGTCTTAATTACACCAACAATTGTATCTGGACTGCGTAGAGGAGTGGTCCCTACAATATAATAAGAAAACCATCAACTGCTCTTAATTACACCAAAAATTGTACCTGGACTGCGTAGAGGAGTGGTCACCACAATATAATAAGAAAACCATCAACTGCTCTTAATTACACCAAAAATTGTACCTTGACTGCGTAGAGGAGTGGTCACCACAATATAATTTAAAAACCCTCAAATGGTCTGAATCCCACCAAAAATTGTACCTGGACTGCGTAGAGGAGTGGTCCCCACAATATAATAAGAAAACCCTCAAATGGTCTGAATCCCACCAAAAATTGTACCTGGACTGCGTAGAGGAGTGGTCCCCACAATATAATAAGAAAACTGGCATCAACTGGTCTTAATTACACCAAAAATTGTATCTGGACTGCGTAGAGGAGTGGTCCCCACAATATAATAAGAAAACCATCAACTGCTCTTAATTACACCAAAAATTGTACCTGGACTGTGTAGAGGAGTGGTCCCCACAATATAATAAGAAAACCGGCATCAACTGGTCTTAATTACACCAAAAATTGTATCTGGACTGCGAGGAGGAGTGGTCCCAACAATATAATAAGAAAACCATCAACTGCTCTTAATTACACCAAAAATTGTACCTGGACTGTGTAGAGGAGTGGTCCCCACAATATAATAAGAAAACCGGCATCAACTGCTCTTAATTACACCAAAAATTGTATCTGCGCTGCGTAGAGGAGTGGTCACCACAATATAATTTAAAAACCCTCAAATGGTCTGAATCCACCCAAAAATTGTACCTGGACTGCGTAGAGGAGTGGTCCCCACAATATAATAAGAAAACCCTCAAATGGTCTGAATCCCACCAAAAATTGTACCTGGACTGCGTAGAGGAGAGGTCCCCACAATATAATAAGAAAACCCTCAAATGGTCTGAATCCCACCAAAAATTGTACCTGGACTGCGTAGAGGAGTGGTCCCCACAATATAATAAGAAAACCGGCATCAACTGGTCTTAATTACACCAAAAATTGTATCTGGACTGCGTAGAGGAGTGGTCCCTACAATATAATAAGAAAACCATCAACTGGTCTTAATTACACCAAAAATTGTACCTGGACTGCGTAGAGGAGTGGTCACCACAATATAATTTAAAAACCCTCAAATGGTCTGAATCCCACCAAAAATTGTACCTGGACTGCGTAGAGGAGTGGTCACCACAATATAATTTAAAAACCCTCAAATGGTCTGAATCCAACCAAAATTTGTATCTGGACTGCGTAGAGGAGTGGTCCCCACAATATAATAAGAAAACCGGCATCAACTGGTCTTAATTACACCAAAAATTGTATCTGGACTGTGTAGAGGAGTGGTCCCTACAATATAATAAGAAAATCATCAACTGGTCTTAATTACACCAAAAATTGTATCTGGACTGCGTAGAGGAGTGGTCCCTACAATATAATTAAAAAACCCACAACGGGTCTGAATTCCAAAAAAAAAGTTTCTTGACTGCGTAGTGGGGTGGCCCCGGTACACAATTTTTCACCGGGGCCACAATATAATTAAAAAACCCTCCACGGGTCTGAATTCTACCAAAAAAGTTTATGGACTGCATAGTGTAGTGTTCCCCACAATATTATTTAAAAATTTTGCAACAGTCAACGTTGTTTAATATCTGATACACCTCTATCTGGACTGCATAGTGGAGTGGCACCGGTACTAAATTTGGTACCGGGGCCACAATACCTCCTCCAACTTCCAAGTGTAGTGTTTATAACATATAAACACTACAGTAGTTCTAGCACATCAATACCTCTTGTTTTAAATTATGACAGGGCATTTTACTTTTGGTTTAATTTTTTGAATTTGTTGACATTTTGTTTTACTTTTTGAACATGGCAAACGACTGTTGAATGGTCACATAATGCCAAAAAAAGAGTTGCAAGATGGAATTGTCCTTGGGCCCTCCCACCCACCCTTATGTTGTTGAAATAGGACATGCACACTTTAACAAACCAATCATTTCAGCGACAGGGCCTACCAAACAACTGTGGCTGAAATGATTGGTTTGTTTGGGCCCCCACACCAAAAAAAGCCTGTAATACACAATGTTGCCTGCCTTTGCACGAGCAGCCGTTTTGTAGATGCTGCTACTGATGCAGCTGTTGCTGTTGCTGCGGAAGGGGATGCATCTCCCCAGTGGGCTGTCACAGTCATATAGTCCTTAGTTTACCCAGAAACACTTGTCCACATGTCCGTGGTTAAGTGGACAGTGGGTACAACCGCATTTTTTAGAGCACTGAGGACACTTGGTCGTACTTCTCTGTACATTTTTGGTATCGCCTGCCTAGTGAAGTGGAATCTCGACGGGATTTGGTACCGGGGACACAATACCTCCATCAACCCTCTAAATCCAACTCCACTGATGGCGGACACCGGGCGCATGTCTAACACCAACATAGCAGTTACAGCCGCAGTTATACGCTTTGCAATAGGGTGACTACTATCGTATTTTGTGGTCATGGCAAACGACTGTTGGACGGTCAATTGTTTTGTGAAAGACTTAGCGGTCTTACGACTTCCCCTCTGGGAAGATGACCGACTAACAGCAGCAACAGCAGCAGTGGCAGTAGTAGGCGCACCGCTGCAGGATTCCTCGGATGAATCCCATATTGAAGAGCACTCAGTCTGGCTGCTGATTAGGGCTGCAGGACTGAATCTGATGGAGATCGTGGAGGAAGTTGACGAGGAGGGTGTTGCTGGTGTGTATCCAACTGGACCACGGGATTTAGGTGTCCCTGTACCGATGACGGTCCTAGCCCCAGTTCCTGAACTAACCACTGAACTATGAAGGTTATTCAGGTGACGTATAAGGGAGGATGTCCCTAGGTGGGCAAGATCCTTACCCCTGCTTATTTGAGCTTTACATAAGCTACATATGACAATACAATTGTTGTCCGGATTGGGATAGAAATAACTCCAGACCGAAGAGGTGCATTTTTTGGTCTTCTGACCCGGCATGACAATGGGCTTTTTAATCCCATGGACATCAGCTGTTTCCCCCACTGCTGCCTCATTTACAATAACCACATCAGCATCATCATCATAAAGTTCCTCCACACCGCCAGCTACATCAATAGCCTCCTCCCGAGCCACCTCTTCCCATACAGTGATGGGAAGGTCAGGCTTCACAACCACCAACACCCTTGGACTCGCCTTGGGGATTTGTGATAATGTCTCTTTAGAAGGCAGAGTTGTTTGCTGTGTTGTTGCTGACAGCATAACTCTCTTAAATTTTTTGTAGAGGGGGGAGGAGAAGGGCTTAGTTCCTTGGGTGAAGCTGAACCACTAGTCATGAACACGGGCCAGGGACTAATCCGTTCCTTGCCACTGCGTGTCTTAAATGGCATATTGGGAACTTTACGTTTCTCCGCAGATGATTTTAAGTTTCTCTTTTTGCTACTTTTACTTAACTTGGGCTTTTTGGATTTTACATGCCCTGTACTAGGAGATTGGGCATCGGGCTTGGAAGACGACGTTGATGGCATTTCATCGTCTATGTCATGACTAGTGGCAGCAGCTTCAGCATTAGGAGGAAGTGGGTCTTGATCTTTCCCTACTTTATCCTCCAAATTTTTGGTCTCCATTATATGTAGCACAAGATACTGCAGAATGTGTGAACTTAGTAATATTGCAGTACCAATGGACTTATACTGCTGGATTGGTTTTGCAAATTTTGTTATAATTACTTTTTTTTAAAAAAAAAAAATTGTATTTTTTTTTATAAGTTTTTTTTTATTTTTTAAAAATTTGGGAATAATGGGGAAATAACTATGCCCTTAGAAGCACAGAGCACAGGACGCAGCACAGGACCCAGCAGTACCACTGAACTCAGAAGGACAGAGCACAGGACACAGCACCACTGGACTGATACTGCAGAATGTGTGAACTTTGTAATATTGCAGTACCACTGGACTTTTACTGCTGAATGTGTGAACTTGGTAATATTGCAGTACCAATGGACTTATACTGCAGGATTGGTTTTGCAAATTTTGTTGTAATTAATTTTTTTTTTAATTATTTTTTTGTATTTTTTTTTTATAACTTTTTTTAAATTTTTTTGAAAATGGGGAATAATGGGGAAATAACTATGCCCTTAAAAGGACAGAGCACAGGACACAGCACCACTGGACTGAACAGGACACAGCACAGGACCCAGCAGCACCACTGAACTCAGGACAGAGCACAGGACACAGCACCACTGGACTGATACTTCAGAATGTGTGAACTTTGTAATATTGCAGTACCACTGGACTTTTACTGCTGAATGCGTGAATTTGCTAATATTGCAGTACCAATGGACTTATACTGCAGGATTGGTTTTGCAAATTTTGTTGTAATTAATTTTTTTTTTAATTATTTTTTTGTATAACTTTTTTTTAATTTTTTTGAAAATGGGGAATAATGGGGAAATAACTATGCCCTTAGAAGGACAGAGCACAGGACACAGCACCACTGGACTGAACAGGACACAGCACAGGACCCAGCAGCACCACTGAACTCAGAAGGACAGAGCACAGGACACAGCACCACTGGACTGATACTGCAGAATGTGTGAACTTTGTAATATTGCAGTACCACTGGACTTTTACTGCTGAATGTGTGAACTTGGTAATATTGCAGTACCAATGGACTTATACTGCAGGATTGGTTTTGTAAATTTTGTTGTAATTAATTTTTTTTTTTATTATTTTTTTGTATAACTTTTTTTTAATGTTTTTGAAAATGGGGAATAATGGGGAAATAACTATGCCCTTAGAAGGACAGAGCACAGGACACAGCACCACTGGACTGAACAGGACACAGCACAGGACCCAGCAGCACCACTGAACTCAAAATTGACAAAGCACAGCACACAGCACCACTGGACTGATACTGCAGAACACAGCACAGCACAGAACTAAACAGCACAGCACGAGATCTACCAGGACAGAGGACCACCTAACACACCCTCCCTCTACCCTGATCAATGCCCGAGTGAAGATGGCGGCGACTAGCGGGGAATTTATAGGATCCGAGTATCGTGATATCCGACAGCGGGATTATGACTCCGAGCCTCGGTTTCAGGTTTTCATTTGGCACCAATACCCGGATCTGTCTCGGATCGGAAACGTTCGGGTGGGCTCGGATTCACGAAATCCGAGTGCGCTCATCTCTAGTTTAAATCACCGAACTTAGTTGGTAAATACAGCTTTCATAGCAGCATGATGCTATATTAAATAGAAATAAGAATTTCAAGATTCCCTATCCTAGCTTAACAGTTCCAGATACTTAGCTGTAGGTATCCTCCACGTCTGCAGGAGCAGACACACTACCGCATGTGGAATACGAAGTTAGCCTCTAAAACAGCACTCTCATCTCTTGTAAGTATGAATTAGGTACAGACATGAGGAGGTCTATGGGGGCAATGATAAGTGCTGGTAAACAGGTTAATGACGGAAAAAATCTCTGCTTTTTCAAACGTTAACCCTTTGCTAATTAAGAAAATGTGGTGAAAGAGCATTTTAACTGTTTCCTTTTGGCCTTTACCATTTATTAAATAGATCCCATAATCTGTGAACGAACAGTAAAGAGGTGCTGAAATATATATAAATTACGTGTGATTTTTTTTTTTTTAGCACCGTGTCTATGTTATATATTGGTGGCGAAGATCTAGCATCACTGAGATCTATCCTAATAAGTAAACGGTCACAATAATATAAATACAATCTTAAATATAAATGAAATAGAACACAGAATGAAATATCAAAAGGAAGGCACATAATCAGACTGACTTGTATCATGCATGACCCAGTTACAGGTCAGGCACTAGTACATAGTAGCCACATGCAGAGAAGCTCCGGGAAACGTCAACGCCTTTTGTTCCCTCCCCAAAGATGGCGGCTGCGTACTCTGCGGCGTCACGCAAGGCGCTTTGTGATGTAGTTTCAGGTTTTGGCCTAGTGACGGAACACTGGAGATTTTTTCTTTACTTCTGACCGCTGTCCTGTACACGGAGCTTTAGATCGTGCGACAGGATTTGTTGTGGCGCCGGCAGTGACCGTCATGGAGCTGTCTAATGTCGGAATGGAGGTGGACACTGAGCAGAAGGACAAGATCGACATGTCTCTGGGTGAGGAAGCTGTGTATTACAGACTTTGTTGCCCCAAATCAGAATATTCAGTTTTTGTGTGTCACACCCGGGATACACAGGGACTGCCCCTCATATCAGTGAGCTGTTTGCTGGTACATGTGTGGAATGTAGTTCTACATAGGGACCTGTCTAATAGGTCACAGGTTATCCATTCAGTCTTTCTTCTTATACCACAAATACCTGTCTCACATTAATATTCTACAACAATAATGCAATAAAAATGGCATTTAGTGAGAAAAATTGTCCATAATTGCCATTCATTGAAAGTCTGTTTGGTGACCCTTTAAAGTAATTGCCTGACACCCTGCAATCTTTACTGCTGTTTATGTACGTATTTATGTACGCAGCCAATACATTTTCCTGGAGTCAGTGACATCACATGTGCTGCAAGACTAATATGAGAGCCGTAACTTAGAATTCTAGCGCCTGGGGTGAGAAGGACAAATGCTGCCCCCCCCCCCCCCAGCCCTCAATTTTAACCAAATGAACCTAAAACATTTCTAAATTGCTCCCCCCTTCAGCTTTGTGCCCTGGGCGGTCGCCCCTATCGCACAGCCCTAGTTACGGTCCTGCTAATATTCATGATGCCTCCCTTCTATTTGAGGTTTTGTAGTTGATAGGTCCACTCAGCCAACACAAGAAATGTTCATTTCCTATTTGTTCTGTTACGGTATATTCTTTTTGTTTCACAAGGTCTACAGCAAATTGTTTTGTTTTCATTTGCATACTTCATTCCATTTAGAATATATTCTGGTGGTAATTACAAGCTACATTGCTCACCAGTGTGCTATATAAAGTAACATTAATGCTATTTTTTTTTTTTTTTTACTGCAGATGAGATCATCATGTTGAATAAAAAACTACAAATGAACGAACTCTTCAATGGGAAGGCACGGACAGGTGCTTTCCAGCAATTTAGGGGCAAATCAGATTCTAGACAACTGGGAAGCCATATAGGTATATCTAGTTAGATATCTGCTTATACTACACAATATCTTTAAGTTTTTCTATAATTGGGCAATGTTGGCATTATTCATCAAACGCTTGTTTGATTCTTTGAGAAACCCAAATTAGCAATATTGCTAGGCTTGTCAGGACACCGTTTTCTATATTTATTCATACCTTTGTTATAAAGAAAAAAGTGATCCATTTGAATAAAATGACACTGGTAATTCTATTTGCTTTTATGATGCAGAAATAACCCTTTCGGAGTATATATCTGAATAACTGCCATCAGGTTTTGATTTGGCATTTTTATTGCATAGTGTCATGTGCACTAATCATGCGTATAAAAACGAAAACATAACGAATCTTTGAGTTGTGCTTACCCAGAACAAACAAACTAAATATGACTATTGTAATACATTACACTTGTAATTACTCATACTTGATTGAAGCATTGAGATTCTATTCTGCTATCCTGATCCAGCATTACTGGGGATATTTTGCTGTGGTGCTACAGGAGCGGAACACAGCATCTGTATGTATTGTGGCCTCACAGCACCCTTTCTCATAGAAGCATGTTAGATAATATTGTCTAACATCAAGCCAGTGGCTCCTTATATATCTAGCATGGTCAAAAACTGGGTATTTGTTCTTCCCACCATTCCCTCCAGGCTTAGAACTGTAAGTAAAGAAGTAGCATCATTCTAATTTTAAAACGGTTTTATAGTCTCCTAAACTATTCGCACATATTAAAATCCTGATGACCAAAAGTGCAAAACTGTGTCATTATTTGAGAAGTAACATTTAATGTCTGACATTCCAGAAAACATCTCTGATAGGTGGGTTCCTATCCAGTATATACGTCAGCTACACTGTATGGACAAAAGTATTTGGCCACACCTGTTAATTATTGAATTGAGGTGTTTCAATCAGACCCATTGCCAGAGGTGTATAAAATCAAGCACCTAGCCATGCAGGCTCCATGTGCAAACATTTATGATACAAAATGGGTCGTTCTGAAGAGCTCAGTGACTTCAAGTGTGGTACTGTGATAGGATGCCACCTTTGCAATAAGACGATTCATTCAGTTTCAACCCTGCTGGATATACCACAGTCTACTTTAAGTGATATTAGAAAGAGGAAGCATTTAGGAACAACATCAACTCAGTCACGAAGCAGAAGACCATGTAAAATCACAACGCTGGGCAACGACTGCTAAGGCGCATGATGCGTAAAAGTCTCCAGCGCTCTGCTGATTCCATAGCTTAAGAGTTCAAAACATCCACTGCCAATAATGTAAGCGCAAAAACTGTGCGGCGGGAGCTTAATGGAATTGGTTTCTATGTGCGAGCAGCTGCATGCAAGCCTCACATCACCAAGACCAATGCCAAGTGTCGGATGGAGTGGTGTAAAGCACACAGACACTGAAGCGTGGAGCAGTGGGAACTTGTTCTGTGGAGTGACGAATTGCGCTTCTCTGTTTGGCAGTCAGATGGGTGAGTCTTGGTTTGGTAGATGTCAGAAGAACATTACCTGCCTGACTGCATTATGCCAACTGTGAAGTTTGGTGGAGAAGGGATAATGGTATAGGGCTGTTTTTCAGAGTTTGGGTTAGGCCTCTTATCTCCAGTGAAGGGCAATCTTAATGTTTCAGCATACCAATCATTTTGGACAATGCTATGCTTCCAGCATTGTGGCAACAGTTTGGGGAAGGCCCTTTTCTATTCCAACATAACTATGCCCCAGTGCACAAAGCAAGGACTACAAAGACATGGTTTGATGTGGATGAACTTGACTGGCCCCCACAGAGCCCTGACCTCAACCCCATCAAACACATTTGGGATGAACTGGAACGGTGATTACAAGCCAGGCCTTCTCTTCCAACATCAGTGCCTGACCTCATAAATGCTCTACAGAATATATGGGCACGAATTCCCACAGAAACACTCCAACATCTTGTGGAAAGCCTTCCAAGAAGAGTGGAAGCTGTTATCGCTGCAAAAAGCGCACCAACTCCATATTAAAGTATATGTATTTGAATACAATGTCATTACAGTCCCTGTTGGTGTAATGGTCAAGCGTCCAAATACTTTTGTCCATATAGTGTATGTATGTGGGTGCATAATAAGCGGTGATTCATTGTTCTAACTGAAAAGGATGCAGAAAGGGGGCCCACAAAGCCTCATTCTATTCTAAGGTGGAAACAAGAAACATATTTTTCACATTTCGGTAATCCTCCACTTTTTATGCCTTCATCTTGTGAGCATGTTTAAGGATTTCAGAGCAGAAAGGAATACCTTTTTTTTTTTCTTATAGATGCCTTCAACATGAGAGGACGTCAAATGAAAAAACCACCATATGGTGCCAAAGCATTCCCACCAATGCGTAGAATGCCACCTTGGTATGGTGTGAGCCCCTTCAAGCATTCTCCACTTAATATGAGGGTGAGATATTAAATTCTTATTATAAGCAGATTTCCCACAGTCCATCTTTAGATAATAAGCTGCTTATTTATTATCTGTTTTTATTTCTTAACATTTTCTGTTTTTTGAGGATAAAGTTACAGTATTTATTACAGGTTAATGTTTGTAGGAGTTTTTTCAGCATATATGGCCAATTTCTGTTTGTTCTGTCATATCGATATCCCTTCATTTGAAATGGCCAAGATATATTAAGCATGATGATGAGTCAAGATAAACCGTCTTTCTTTGCATCATTTTATAAGTGTGATGTTGCTGAATACTATATATTATAAAATCTAACCTCTGAAAGAGTTGGTAATCCGTACCTACATAATATGTTCTTGTAATATGCTTTGATTGGAATGCGGATTACTATAAACGCACTCTTTGTTATATAATTGTTATGACCAGAGAGTCTGGCATTTAAGCATGGGAGAATATTAAATACTGATCCAGCTAAGGCTGTTGTAGTAATCTAATGGATGCCACATATATAATAATCTTAGTTAATTTTTAAAATACTATATTCAGTAATTTTTGTTTAGCTTTTGATACTTTATACACCTTGGCTTCCTTGTTCCATAAGAACCAGGAGCCTGATTCATTAAGGATCTTAACTGCAGAAACTTCTTATTTCAGTCTCCTGGACAAAACCATGTTACAATGCAAAGGGTGCAAATTAGTTTTCTGTTTTGCACATAAGTTAAATACTGACTGTTTTTTCATGTAGCACACAAATATCAACTTTCAATTTCAGTGTACAAATAAGCTGTCAAGTATGTCTGTGCTACATAAAAAAACAGTCAGTATTTAACTTATGTGCAAAACAGAATGCTAATTTGCACCCCTTGCATTGTAACATGGTTTTGTTCAGGAGACTGAAATAAGAAGTTTCTGCAGTTAAGATCCTTAATGAATCGGGCCCCAGTTTTGCTTCTGTTCAGTAAAATTAAGTCTATACAAACAGTACAATTAATATCTATCTCTTGCTTTTGTAGAATCAACCTGGTCAACGCCAGCCTTTCGGGAGGAGAGTAAACTTTTCTAGATCCCGGAATTTTCTCAAGAAGCCTTTATCTTCAATTCAGAGAAATTATGTCAATGGGTAAGTTGGAGATATCACAGACTCTGATTAGTAAAGGATATACTCTGGTTCATATCAGTGGTTGAAGTGGACCATACTGCCACTTTTCCTACCGCTTTCATTGTAAAACTATAAAATTCCATTCATTTACATTTTCCATACCACCACTTTTGCATTTCCACTTCAACCACTCGTTCACTTTTACAACTAGGCGTACAATGAAACCACTTTAGAATAGAAAGGATTTACTACTGGAAGCAGAAAGTGTACATACACAAGGATGCAGTGCCATTCATAATAGATTTAAATGACAAAATTAAGAAAAGACTGAGAAAGATATGGTATGTAATCTATGTACTTATAAAACCATTCATTGGCCACTCTTGGCAGCTGGATGTGGGACCATTCTGCTCCTATCTGGCATAGAAATGCTTCACCATAGGATAAAGGTGATTGCTCAGAATGATTTCATGTTTATTGGCACTTTCCTTGTCCTCTAAGTGGATGAGTGAACCGAAGTGCACCCCACAACATCATCATCATCATCATCATCATCAATATTTATTTATATAGCACCAGCAAATTCCGTAGCGCTTTACAATTGGGAACAAACATTAATAAAACAATACTGGGTAATACATACAGACAGAGAGGTAAGAGGGTCCTGCTCGCAAGCTTACATTCTATGGGAGTTTGAAACATAAGGGCACGTGCTACATCATGTTGCATATTTGACCAGCAACATGATGGTCACCAGAACACATCACCATTGTAAACAAGCACTTGTCGCTGTGGACTTATTTTGGCATATGCCCCACACACTCGGTTAATTGTTGAGAACATGGTAAAGGAAAATCTATTTTCCAGTGATTAGACAGCTGCCTACATTTTTGCAACACTTAATTATGAAAAGTGTATTGTTAGGTGTAATAATGCGTTTTGCATGATCATAGGAAAGTTCACAGTGAACTGTTCTTGATGACCCTGCCTGGTTGCACCCTAGATTGACAGTCGTGTGATTCATGGTTGTTTGCCTGTTTTTTTATTTGCGTGATATGATAAACGGATAATAGAGAGTATGTGCTTTTGTCCATGTTGTTCTTACTTAGTGGATGTCTTTCCCTCCTATCCTCATGCCAGCATCACCATAACAGCTGTGAGAAAGTTGGCTAAATCGATATCCTATGAGAACTGTGGAATACACTGTTTTAACCACTGACTTAGTGGTACTTTAATACGATGGGCAACCTCTCATTTGGCTTATATCAGAGTGCTGTTTTTACAGACTTTTTGTAATACCGTCAGTGATTTTATAATTTTCATTTATTTCATGAACACATTTTCTTTATGCATGGACTGAGGAGTTGAATTGATTTATTCATATCCATATTTATATATTGTAATGGCTAGTTATTGTTTTTTTATATATCTGCAACTAGAGCAATGCTTTGTGTGTGCTTTTCACTTGGTATATATTTGTGTTTTAGTTAGAGTATGCATAAAATAATGGTCTTGCACAATGAAGTGCCCCTTCTCTTCATACACAGATTGTTTTAAATATGTGTGAATTGCTAAACCAAATTAAGTGAGCTATTATTTATTTACTACATATCTATTATATTTGAGTGGTCCTTTATATATTAGCAGGTTGAGCAGTCTTTGTCATTGGTAACTTTGGCAAACTCATGACCAACAATCCAGCCCCCTGTGTCACAGGTCCCTCTGTGGCAATGACCAACTAATTGTTTGGTGAATAGACTAGCTGTGCATTTATTACATGATTCTAAGTTTGGTATATTGCTTATTTTTTATTTAATTCATGAACCACACCTACACAGCAATATTCCTCATGTACTTAGGTCTTTATTTCATAACCATTTTTCCTGGTTACTGGTCTTTTAATTCTGCATTTGTGTCATTTGTTTTACTCTGATTAGTGGGAATATGCCCCATATTTACAGAGGCACAGTGCTGTTTTTAATTTATTTTGCATTTTGTTACAGGAATTATTCTCAGAGCCATCATTTTAGAAGAGACCTGAAGATGCAGCAGCAGAAAGACATCAGACAAGCAACATATTTCCATCGGAGAGGCTTAAAGGTAATGGTCTCGAACACTAAGGGACACTATTCCAATTATTCAAGTTGATTAACAATGAACATCATGTAAGAATCACAAATGTAAGATACATTAATAGGCTAATGCTTCCCCCACACACTGTTGTTCAGTCATTTAGCATGACCTACTTAGCTCTGTTTTCGACAACACAATGATGGCCAATCAATTTGTGACTGAGCTAACATTCTTTTAGAATGCAGCCTATCGATTTACTTGGAACCAGGACTTAATGCAGGGAAGTTAGGCCTAATGAACAATTAGTCATGGAGTGATGTCACTGGTCCCTAGTAAACGGATCTGCTGCATACTAGTTGTGACCATGCTGGGTACCTCTGGTCGGGTCAAAATTTTTTATCCATTGCTGTTTTGTCTCAAATACATTCGGTTTTCATGAGCTTTTTACATGTCTGCAAGTATTACTGCAGTTGTTGCTTTTCTTATAAGTTAACGTTTGTATTTTTTTTACATTGTATATTTTCTCATGTCACTGTATGGTAATGAAATACTAATTGCTGTATATGCAAGGAAGGTTTGTAACTTACACATGCGTATCTGAAAGTGTATGGTTTGTTTTTCTAATGCAAATAAGTTGAATATTACATTTTTCCACCTGCGTGTTGTCGTTTTTTGTGTTCTAGAGGATTTCATTAATACATAGAGGATGCCAAATACCACTTTAAAACTGTATAGTAGGAGAAATGTTTGGTTTTTTTCTGTTTGGGCCAGATAATAAATTTAAACAGAAATATTTTCATAACCAATGAGAAGATGTATCTGTAATTCAGTTTGTTTTACAAACCTAAACATTTTTAGAAAATCAAACCTATGGTATGTTATCATTTTTAAAACTGTTTTATTAAAAGTAATGCAGATTAAACACTTACCAGAAGTACAATATATGTGCTCATATCACAGCAGTCAGCTGAATCTCCTCCGGAAAATCTCCGTTCAGTTGTTTCCACACACATCCAGCTTGTAACAACAAGCATGCAGTTGCTGACACTGAGCCAATCCCTCTACGCGTTTCGTCGAACTGACTCCGTCAGGAGGGAAGGCTTCATAGTAAAACGGACACATTTTTATATGGTCATTCAAATATTCACATGTTTGCACAAATGGTCTCATTCATTAGCTTCATGTGATGTTAGTCTTTAGTAGAAACCTAGTTTCAATCCACTGAGCATTTATAAACTCCTCTTAAAATGTACTATTTTATCCAATTCAGTTATTAACGCCATCTTTTACACCTACATGTCTTAACCAGCATCTTTATTTTGTTCCAATCTACAATAGCACAATAGATCGGCACAAAATAATAATGATTAAGACAAGTAGGTGTAAAGGATGACATTAAAAATGAATGTCATCCTGTATAATGAATTGGATAAAATGGTACATTTTAAAAGGAGTTTATATATGTCTGCAATCCAAAAATTCCCCAGGGAACATATCTGAAGATACGTGCGCTTATGAATTTAGGTGTAGGTTTGCTCTACTGCACAAGATAGGAATTCTGCACTATGTGAATTATAAATTTGCATAAAAGAAAACCCAAGACAAATATTGATTTAATGTCACCTGTTAATAATATAGGCATTAATGATAAATCAGTAACCTCCCCCATGAAATCTATGAACTGAGCATAAAATAATTTATAGCATGCTTATGAGACTGTCATCACTAGTACTCAGGACTAGCCCTGTACCTGGAGCAGTAGATTGCCAGACAAACAAGTAACTGTGATGTCCACAGGTTGATTCAGACGTGGCTGCATTGCCTTGAGTTTAGCACGCCCTTACTGTAAATGACTACGGCCAAATACCCCATCTGTGCACCGTTCACTCCCCAAAATTGTAGTTTGTAGTGTCATTTTGCACTCGAAAACAGAGCGTAGATGGCTGTGTTTACTGATGTATGGTCTGGGCATGTGAAAAGTGATTTTGTGTACGGTACGCTCAAAATCAGCAGATACTTGCTTTGATGAATCGGGCCTATAATGCCTAATTTGTAGGTATTCAAAGGGACTTGCCATACAGAGACCATATTTTCATTGCAGTATCTCCACTGAGGAGCAATTGCTCCTATCCAGGACATCTGACAACATTGGAATAAGCAACTTAGTAATATTTTAACAATTTATCATTTGTCATCTCTCCCTCAATTTTAGTTTGGAAGGGAATGAAAAAGATGCATGCTAATATGTGAAGAATAGAACATGCTGTATTCTAAAATCTTCATGTGTGCTAACATTTCAGAACCCAGCAGTGAGAACTTCACCACTGAAAGAAGCAAAAAGTGCACAGGTGTTAACAAACAAAGAACATTGAGCTACTATTATTGTTATTATTTTATTATCATCATTGTAAATTTGTAAAGCTCCGCAGCGCCACAAAATAGGAAAAACAGGACATAATAAAAGTGACATACAAGGTATACAAAATAAATGCAGACATGAAAACAAAGGCTATGCAGGACCCTGCTCATTAGAGAGCTTTAATTCTAAGTGGAAGAGGGCACAGCTGAAACAAGAGGAGTCAGTGTGGCTCGGAGTGGATATTGGAACAGTTGTGAGAGTGCATTAGTGGGAATAGTATCATCTGGGATAAAGTAAGCTCTAAATAAAGAGATGAGTTTTCAGAGAATGTCTTAAGATTGAAATGCTGTGGAAAAGCCTGATTGGGTGTGGTAGGGAAGTCCAGGAGCAATGTAGGCAGTTTTAATATTTTAAAATGTTAAAGGGTATTGCCCACACCTGCCAGGACTGTTGGTCAGTGGTCTAACACACACTGCTGGTTGTAGTGCTCACATAGTGCTTTTCTCTAGTAGGAAAAACAATGGTTTATTATATTCTAACAAGACTCTGCTGGGCTCCAAGAACCGGGCGGCAGGTAAAAACCGCCGGGTGGAGCACCCAGTAAGTAGGTGCTGGGGAGAACACTGGGCAGAGGCAAGTATGACACTAGGGCAGCAGGCTTTGGAGACTGAGGGTACAGTGATGTTCTTGACAGCCAGGGAGATTTAAGGGAAGGTTGTGTCTTGCAGGAGGGAAGATAAGCTCTGTTTTGGACATGTTGATTTTTGGGTAGCGTTGGGACATCAATGTGGACATAGCCAAAAAACAGTTGCTTACACAAGATAATACAGATCAGTGAAAGAGAGATAGATTTGGGTGTCATCAGCAAAGAGGCGGTGCTGGAGGCTGAAAGAGCAAATTAGTTTCCCAAGATAAGAGTTGTACAGTGAAAAAAGTAAAGAGTCAAGAACAGAGCCTTGTTGGGATCTCAACAGATGGGAGTGGAGGTGAGTATGTGCCAGTCGTAGAAACTCTAAAGTAGCCATTCGCTAGGTAGGAAGTGAACCAGGAAAGAACTGTCACAAATGGTGTGTAGGAGAAGAGGGTGATCAACAGTGTCAAAAGTAGCAGAGGGGTCTTGTAGCATAAGTATGGAGAATGACCCTTAGACTTTTGCACTATCTATATTAAAATAAATAAATAAAGCTGCTCAATGTATTGACTTGTTACTTGCGCACACAAAGATCAGACAGATTGGTTTCTACTTGCCCTCAATGAAGCAGGAAAACCCTTCAGGATCACATTTTTACTTTATTTTTTTTTCTCTACTGCAGGTTCAGACTGCAATGGATGAAGAACAGCTGGTACTGAACAATACTGACCCGTGAGTTCAACTTTATTTTATTCTTTGTACTCTGGTTCTTAAACCACTGCAACGTATATATCTGTGTATGCTACTAAGTATATAGAGTACCAAGTGACGACGTATATATGACATTGGGGAAACCCCTCAATATTCTATTTGTTTCTCTCACACCCACTGGGGGGGCACTCTGGGAACATTGGGATATAGTGTCGGGGATCCAGGTGTGCGAACACTTTTAAGAAATTAACATTTGACCCCAGCTCCTCCCGCTCTCTCTTCTGTTAGGCCTCTGTTTAGTTTAGTGCCCCAGCGTGGCTGGACATTTTTTGCTTTTGGTGCTGCTGAGCAGATCTTTTTTTCATTGGTCTTTTTATTTTTATTTCTTTATTTATTTGGAGGCTTTTGCCTCATATACTTAACGAAGTCACACTGGAAGTTCCGTGAGCCATGATTACATTTGTCAGTTCTGCAACACATGTCACATGCGGCTGTGTGTGCTGCTTGGAGCAGGGGACTGGCGTTGCCGTGTTGATGCCATCACCACCCTGCACTGCTTCCACCGCTGGACACCTCCGGAGGAGCCA
Source organism: Mixophyes fleayi (assembly GCF_038048845.1). Lineage (NCBI taxonomy): Eukaryota > Metazoa > Chordata > Amphibia > Anura > Limnodynastidae > Mixophyes > Mixophyes fleayi. The sequence continues at coordinate 136,413,673 of NC_134404.1, read as the reverse complement.
GTCACAGTTGCTCCAGAGGTCAGTTGTCCACCCCCAGGGGGGTGGCTTGCAGCGTGGACTCCCAACAAGAGACCGCCATAGTTGGGAGCCTTTTTTTTTCTCCACTTCCATAATTAGTGCTTTTAGTCCACCAGGGATGTCTGGGTGCAGAGAATCATAGACCGGGGTTACATGATAGTTCTCCGAAGGTATTCCCTTGCACGGGGCTCCTCGCTAGTCATATAAAGTGCCTTGCTCTGTGAGAGGCCATCCACACCCTGATTTTGGCGCAGACTTGAAGCCCCACGGTTGGATTCTAGATTTCGAGAATTCCAAATTAACTCCCAACTGATGATTTTATTGGGTCTTATCTTCGACACCCGCTGTTTGCAGGTGTTTTTGCCACCGGGCAAAATTCAAGCATTACAGAAGAGGGCAAGGTCTCTATTGTTCTGTCAGACACTTATGTACACTTCTGCATGAGCGTTCTGGGGAAGATCGTGTAGACTCGAGGCGGTCCAGTTTGTTCAGTATCATGCGAGGGAGGTTCAGCTGGGACTCCTCTCGAAGGGGAACAGATGTCACCTGAACCTTTCCAGTTAGGTGTTTCGTCTTTCTGCTCTGGGACTGCTTCAGTTGCTCCTTTGGTGGCTACAGAATGATAATCTTTGCAGGTGTTGCCCTTGCTCAATATGGGATTGGACTCTGATGAAGATGAATGCCAGCCTTTGGGGTTGGGGACCTGTGGGTCTTTGGATTCCAAGCTATCAATCAGTGTGTTGGAGTTGCGAGTTGTGTTCCATGCTTTGATCAGTGTGAGATGTTTGCTGCAAGACACGGTGGTAAAGATGCAGTTGGGCAATGCCTCGGCGGTGGCATACCTCAATAACCAGGGTGGAACCAGGAGTCCTCTAGCCATGAGCGAAACATCAGGATCTTTTATTGGGCCAAAAATCACGTTCAGTCTATCATGACTGTTTCCAGGGGTGGAAAATTGAGAGGCCAACTTTCTGAGCAGGCAGATTCTTAATCCCGGCGAATGATCTCTTCATCCGGAGGTATTACACGAGTTGGCAGGAAAGGTGGGATCAACCAGATGTCGATATGATTGCGTCTTGGTTGAACCACAATGTAAAGCTCTTCGGCTCCAGGGTGAGATGTCCTCAGGCATTCTTAGTAGGCACAATATCTATTACCTGGAGGTTCCACCTGGTTTACCTGTTCCCTTCAGAAGCCATGCTTCCGAGAGTCATGAAGAGGGAAGGCATTCTGGTCACACCAGAGTGGGCTCTGAGAACCTGGTTCTCTGACGTTCTCTCCATGGTAGATCAGTCGTGGCGTCTGCCGCTTCAGCCAGACCTTTTAAGTCGAGAACTATTTTTATTTTGTTTGTTGTCCATCTTGGTTTAGAATCTCTGACTTTGCATGGCTGTTGAAGCCATGATCCTTTGAGCTGAAGGCTTGTCTGAGTGTGTGGTGCAAACCATGCTGTGGTTTTGGATGCCAGGTTCGACCAAAAATGATCATTGTCTGGAAGACAAATATTGTCTGGTGTGGATTACAGCTGTATTTTGTCAGGTTTTTGTTGCAGCAGGGCAGCCTGTTCCGGAAAATCTTCGGTCTCGCTCCACCAGGTCAATGAGTGCTTTGTGGGCTGCACGACATGACACTTTGACTGAGCAGCTCTGTTGGGCGGCTACCCGGTTTTGTTTTTTCTCTAACTAGTTCTATGTGTTTGCATCCAGGGTTGTCTGTTTTTGGAAAAAGGTGCTTTGTTCTGAGTGTTCCCACCCATCATGGGTGACCATTGGGGGACACCAGGCACCCACCCTTGACGCTCTGGTTTCTCCTTTTGTGTAACGTATTTTATGTTCAGCAGGATGTTAATGTCCTGTTTTCTGTAAACATTAACCGAAGCCTAACAGGAGAGGGGAATTACAGGGATGGAGGCGCTAGGACCAAATGGTATGTTTAAAATGCTTGCACTCCTGGGTCCCCTACACTATACCACAATGTTCCAGACGTCCCCAAATGGAGTAAGAGATATGGGATTTACGTAAGTGCAGAAATCCTATTTTGTTTTATTTTAAATTGTATTAGGATTTTTCAAAATTGTGAACCATCATGTAATTAATACCAGTGAAACTGTTGCCTTTTATAGCTTTGAGGTGTAGTGTAACTGTCATTAAACTCTGAAGCACATTACTAGGTTTGTTTATGGAGGTGTTGTTTCCTCATTGCAGAATAATTGATATTGCAGATAAGTGAATCAAGAGCTTTTCCTGTCTATTTTTCAGATGCAGGACTTCTATGAACAGCAGTGGTACTCTGACAGTGTCCATTAATAACCCTACTGCTGTAACATTACCAAGGTATGTGGTTATGTTGTAACATTCTTAACGAGTTTAAATGTGATTTTCATTTATTTTTATACTCTCTTAACTATCAGGTTTCTGCCACAGACACTGATTTGCATTTGTTATTCTAACACTGACACATGTCTCTTACATGCTTTTGTTCTACAGCAGTATGGGGACAAGGTTGCCTCGACCCCAACTTCCTTTCTTGTTGAAAAAAGAGGGCTCAGAAACAAAGGTTCCCAAAGGTGTCCCTCTAGACTTTGACATAAACAGTGTTGCAAAACAGGTAACTGTCGTTTTCTGTTTGTATACTCTATTGCCTTTTTGAGCAAACATTGGATATTTGTTTGTACTTTTGCATGTGTTTGCTTTGCATCCCCTGGTGCATGTTTTTCAGTTGTGTGATGTTTTACTGTGTAAGGGAGATCATTTTCATTGTCTTGTTTTCACTAGACTGGAATCACATTGAATGAACGCTTCAAGATACTGAAGGAACAAAGACTGTCCCAGACTGTCAGCAAAGGCAGCAGATTTGTGACTGTTGGATGAGGCCTGCACCCTGCTTTGGGATGTTTTTGTGTTTACGTTCCTACTTGACTTAATTGCAAAGACCAAGACAGACATAAAGTCTCTGCATTGAGGCTGTGGGTCCTCAAATCCTTGGGTTCTTTTTGAGAGAAGTGGAAAACTTTTGTATTGTTTTTACTGTGAAATACAGATAAAGGAATATTTAATACTGAGAAGGTGAAATGTGAGTTGGAATTATTAGTTCGGACGAAGTTCTTTCAAAAGCCTTAGATGAGAGCCAAGATCCCATTACGAGTACAGAGTACATAGTCACTATTTTATTTTGCTGGACAAAGATGGCTTTCATATTAAAAACCCAACATGTTGATGTTTTCCTACACTGTTTTCTTGTACAGTTTTAATGAACAGATTTATTTATGCTTTATGCCCTTTCCCTGTATAATTAATAAATGATTGCTACAATGTATCTTACAAAGGCAAGATTTACCTTGTTCTACAACAGTTTGTCAAGTTTCTGAAGACCTTCCGTTGGAGTCTAAGTAGCGTGGTTCGATTCATTAAGGCTGATGCAATATCTATTTCTCTGTGGCACTTTTTCACCAGGACATACATTTTGTCTTGTTGGTCCTAATGAGAAGTTGTGTTCTGCTGTATTGACGGTCCAAGTGGTGAACTGGGAAATCCTTGCTGCGTAGCACATGGGAAAATATAAAGGATGTTTTTGTACTGGTTAGACACCCGATTGACATGCAGAAAATGCATTTTTGTTTTTTTGGCCTTTTGTTAAGGCTTTTTTGTTCTCGACCTTTCCACTGGATACAGATCATACACATTGTTTTTCTCCTTCAATTACTTTTTTGCTACAGTTTAATTCTGGTTATTAAAAAATGTTGTATATCTTACCTTTTCTTTTTCATAATAAACTGTTCTGCACAGCTTGTGGTTCCTATTTGTGCCAAGTTAAATTAAGTTGCTGTTTGTAGATCTGTAATCATTATTTTAGATACATGTATTTTGGTTTCCTTGACACCTTAACTTGGTAATCCTTTATTGTGCTAAGTGAGCATACAGCCAGAGCACATTCATATGATTTTGTATTTTCGCTTCTCTTGGATGGTGTTACAATATCTTTTGTACATGTATGAATCCCTTGACACCTAGCATTCAGAAACTATTGAAATGTTTGGGGTTTTTTTTTGGGGGGGGGGTTTACTGGCACATGATGTTCGATGGGAAAATCAGAATTCCTGACCTGGAAGATATGAAGATATTTTAAGCTGTAAAAATGCTCATGCAAGTGTTTTAAGCATGTTTGTGTGCTAGTAAATAAACATACCCCCTTCAGTAACTATTTAGTAACCTGGGTTTCTCTGCCACTCCATACACTTGTGTAACAACACCCTGAAACTTGTTTTCTATTCCATATATTAAAGGATTTCTAGCTAGATTGTAACATTGTTGGAGCATGGGTTTCTCTTCCAAATGGGAACAAAATCAAAATATGAACCATGCCTGTTTGTAGTTGTATAAATTCTGCCCATAAGCTTTTGAAAGGCCCCAAGGCCGGTCTTCCTCGTCCATGGTCCTTCGTAGACAATCCTGAGCAGACTAATCAAGTTAATCAATGAGAACATAAACAAAACAAGTCATGTGCTATTGATCGACACACATAAGGTTTGAAATAAAAAAAAGGAACATCTTGGTTACTAAAATAATAAAGATCTCCACATTATTTTGACAAAAATGTTTAGAAGCAATAACCAAGAACTTCTGAACCATCATCAACATTTATTTATATATTGCCGTCAAATTCCGTAGCACTTTACATATGGGAACAAACAGTGATACAAAACTTATATCCACAAAATGATAAACACCTCTAAGCGCTACATCCAATTATGGTATACCAATAATCAGATTGATGATACAGATTCTTAAATAAATCAATTATTTCAGTTCCTGAATTAATTATGAACAGTCTTACAGTTAAGATAGTTTCACCGATGGTTGTCTCTCCTCAATCTATCCAAAAAGGATTTTCAGATGGAGGTATTTGTGAAAAAACAAGGTGTATATATAACTGCATTACTTTCAATACCACATTTATTAAGTAAAATCACAATCTCATGTATAATAACAATGAAAGTAAATCTTCCAATGTTAGGTAATGGCTGCCTACCACAGTTAGCTGATGTTAAAAGCTCTAAACAAGTTCTTCTCTCAGCACCTGTGAGCTGCTGGTATACACTCCAATGGCAGGGGATGGTCAATACATAGGCGAGTAGAAGCCAACGTGTTGCGGCCCTTATAGGGTGGTTTTTTTTTTTTTGGGGGGGTTTTTTCCAAGGCATATCCTAAAAATACTCCTAATTGTGCTTTTAAAGTGTCATAGTCAATTACTTCAACCAATAACCTGCATATATTGTAATTTTCTCAATATAACATAATCATAGTTCTTTAATACAGTTTCTCTATTATATTGAAACACAAGATTTATAAATAAGATTAAAATAAATACCTTTAAACATTCATAGTATGGCATACACAGATGACGTAAACAATGGAGGTTCGATAATGTGACCTTTTAGCCAATTGGCAGAGAGAAGAATATCAGCAAAGAAAAAGCATATGAGTATTGATAGCCAATCGTCTCTCCTCATAGGGATTACATTACCTGCTTGTTCCGATCGTATATCTTAAACCAAAACATTACTCCAAAGCAACATCAAAAATATTCTTAAAGAGAACATTTGTAATCCGGATGAAAGATCTTATCTGATTAAAATAATATGGAGGTGTCGACTGTGCTGTGTCTCATACGATTTTTTATTTTTTTTCTTTACTCAATGTGTATGATGCAGTCATGTAAAGGGAATACAGATCAATTGGCGAATAGAATCCGTGCCCAATCATCTTACCACAATAGGCTTATATTATTAACTTACTCTGATCATATTGTATGAACGTTATCAATATAGAAATGTATATCATCCAGATTAATAGTTTACCCAGCACAAAAGTGCTTATTAGATTTCATCTTACACAGACATTGCCAATCTTGTATTGTGTATACTATACTTTTATAAAAAGGATTTTGTCAGGCTTCAAGGAGCGCAGTGGACTTCAGATGCTCAGAAACCACTAACTGGTATTGGCACCAGTGAACTAGAAGGTGCAAAGTCTAAAGTACCCCTGGTGTTCGCTAGGGACCCCCGCAAGTAGGTTTAGGCTTAGCTGCACAGGGCACACAGGTCGCGGTCCTCCTAGACAGTTACCAGAGTAGTGATAGAGAGTGGTCAGAACAGTCCGGGTCAAAAGCCAATCAGGAATAGGCAGTACCGAAGGGATATCCACAGAGAAGTCGGACAGGCCAGGGTCACAGGAACAGGATTAGAAGCAGAATCCAGAAGAATGGTCGACAAGCCGGGGTCACAACAAAGGCAAATAGGCACAATCCAGAAGACAAGTCAGGGAAGCCGGGTCAGAACCAAAACAGAAGCAGGAACATACAACTAATGCTGGAGAACAGGAGACCTGATACTTTGGCACCCTAATGGTGCCAGAGCAGAATTTAAATAGAGGCAGGCCAGCTAGGATAGGAGGAGGAGAGGGGCGGTCAGACACGCTGACCGCCAAACGAGGAAGCGTTCCATTGCCTACCAATGGGACGAGTCAGTGCGCATGAGCCCGATGGCACGAGGATGGCCGGGGACGCTGTGTGCCTCTTGCTTAGCAGCAGGATGCCTCCACTGGAACTATCAGGCGGCCGTCCCCGCTTCACAGAGGAACAGCGGTAATGGCGCCTGACAGTACCCCCCTCTCCTCTCTCCCAAAGAAGGATTGGTCTTACCCAGGAACTCAGCAAGGAGATGGGAAGCATGGAGGTCGACTTCATCTAACCAAGATCTTTCCTCTGGGCCGTTGCCTTTCCAATGTACCAAGAACTGGGTCTTGCCACGAAGAGAGCGAACCTACAAGATTCTTTCCACTTCATATTCATCTTCAAAGGAGGTCTTGATGGGGGGAGGGGTGACTGGTTCCTTGAAGAATTTGTTGAGGACCAGAGGTTTTAGCAATGAAATGTGAAAGGATCTTGAGAGAATGTGTTAAGGAGAGTTTGTAAGAGGATTAATAACTTGAGAAATGTGAAAGGGACCAATAAAGCGTGGAGTTAATTTAATTGAGGGGACACGGAGTCTGAGGTTGCATACTCAATCTCCCACCTTCAGGACGGGCAGATTCCTACTATGTCGATCAGCAGTGCTCTTATGATGAAGAGACCTCATGAAGATTGATGCTCAGAAGAGAAGTATCGCAAAAAGCATTCCAAATCCTGATTAACACGTTTGATCTGTCCATTCGTCTGGGGGTGATAGCCGGAGGAGAATTTGAGCTTGAAGTTCCGACAGAGAGCTCTCCAAAACTTTGCCACAAATTGGACTCCACGATCACAGCCGGACAGCCATGGAGACGGAAGATGTTCTTCAAAAAATAGTTGTGCAAGTTCAGTGTTATGGCCACCAGTGCGGCATAAACTCATTGAACAGGTAGAAGAGGTCTTCACCTTTAGTAGCCGCCTTTCCCGTAGAGACTGGTTGTGCTCACAGGTACTTGGATGCCCCGAGGTCTTATGCTCAGAGTAGTATGAGTTTATGCTAACACGGCAGCGCACAGTATAGCGGCAGGCCAGAGATCAGTGGACTGGACAGAGCACCAGAGAAGATGTCAAGTACAGGCAAAAAGGTCAGGCTCACAGGCAGTGGTTCAGAGTCTGGGTACAGGAAAAAGATCGGGGTCACAGGCAGTGGTTCAGAATCTGGGTACAAGCAAAGGTCGGGGTCACAGGCAGTGGTTCACAGGCAAAGGGTCATACACAGGTAATCAATCCAAGGTTTCAACACCAAACAAGAACAGGAGCAGACAGCAGTACTGAAACAGAACGCTATTGTAACGCTTCGGTCCCGCAAGTAGTACCTGTCCCGTTACCCGCATTTCATTTATCTGGAAACTGCCATGTTCCAGCATCAGACTACTCCAGCTCAGAGCCGCTACTACTGTTGCGACTCATCAGCTGTTACCACGAGTTACCTCCGCTACTTCAGTCTGCTCTCAGTCTCTGGCTGAGTTGAACTATCGCTGCTCCAGTACTACTATTAACATCTTCAGTGTACTTCATCGTGACAGCTTCAGTTCTCTCACCGCTATCACTCAGAGCCGCTACTACTACTGTGTCTCATCAGTTGTTGCTACGAGTTACCTCTGCCACTTCAGTTTGCTTTCAGTCTCCTGCTGTATTGAACTATTGCTGCTCCAGTACCACTATACTATCTTTGACGTACTTTATCGTGACAGCTCTAGTTCTCTTACCGCTGTGAACCGCAACTGCCTTGGTGACTCATTGCCTGTTCTCCCCAGTTACCTCTGCTTCCCTTGTGCTCAGCATAACTCTAGTGCTGTACTCCAGCTGTTCCAGTATCTCCACCTATCACCATTGGATACACCATTGTGACAGCCTCCGCTTTTTCTTGTTGTACCACAGGACATCTATACTCCTTGTGCCTTATTAATCTCTACCCGTGTTACTTGGCTCCTCCACACCGTTCTGCTGTTCACCCTCTCACAGGACCGCGACCTGCAGGTTTGGTGCCTCTAAGTCCATACCTCCTTGCGGGGGTTCCTGGTGAAAACCACCTGCCTGTTAGACTCCGCGCCTGTGGGTGGGCTAAGCCATGTCCAGCAGAGCGTAGGGATCAATTTCCTATAAGCCAACCGTGACAGCTATAACCAGCAGTGAGGCTCAGACCTCACTGCCTTAAATAGTACTAAGAGCCAATCAGGACAGAGGAGGATAGGGCTGACAATCAGTTTCAGGAGGCTGCTAATTAATTACTAGCTAGAACTGGCATAGGTAATAACATAAACCAGGAAGCATGTATAAAAATATAAATGAACCATTGTAATCATATGAGAGCTCCCCCTGGAGTTGGAGGATGTCCCTACACCTTCCTACATCTATGCCACAAGAATAATCCCAAAGAATAATAACAGAGCAAAGAAACTAGAGCACGTGCCTGGCTGCTAGATCACACCAGTATGCGGTGTACCGCCGCGGCTCGTGACATTCAGAGGCTGAAGGTAGTCCTTTACAAGGAGTAAAATGAGCCATTTTAGAAAAACCCTAATGGTGCCAGAGCAGAGTTTAAATAGAGGCAGGCCAGCTAAGATAGGAGGAGGAGACGGGCGGTCAGACATGCTGACCGCCAAACGAGGAAGTGCCCCATTGCCTAGTAACGGGACGAGTCAGTGCGCATGCACCCGATGGCGCGAGGACAGCCGGGGATGCTGCGTGCCTGTTGCTTAGCAGGGCGCTCCCGCCCGGAACTATCAGGCGGCTGTCCCCGCTTCACAGGAAAAGCGGAGATGGCGTCTGCCAGATTTTAATCTTGTGAATATTGATATAAAGAAGATGCATTAGCAACCAATCAGATACTAGCTGTCATTTTGTACAATGTACTAAATGACAACTAGAATCTGATTGCTATAGGTAACATCTACACTTATTCAAACCCGCAGTTTAGTAAATATACCCCTATAAATCCAATCCATCTCATTTTTTTTGCCAATTTAGTTGTGCTGTCCAATCTGGCTCTATTTTAGTGGTCTCTATAAACTCTATCACACACTTCTCTGACGATATATGAACTTCCCGGAAGTGATTAGAAAGTGGGTGCATAGAATGTCCTTTCTTGATATTATAGAGGTGCTCTGACATATATGGGTTTCAAGTGGACGTGTAGTGCGACCAACATATTTATTACACTTGAATTTAAGGAGATCACATTATTAATGTGACAGGTTATATAAACTGATCAATAGTATATTTCTTACCTTATACTTCAAATTCTGTGATTTTAATATTTGTATGCTTTGTAAATATATTTCTACACATTGCTCAAATTCCACATCTATGGAAACCGTTTTGAGAGAACACCTTCCTTTTTTTTTTTTTTAGTTTTTTGTTTGTAAGGTCATAGAACGAAATACAACCAACATGGAGACACCAGACACAAGCGTTAAACAGCAGGCATGCCCAGCGTAGTAACAAGACATCTCAATGCAGGGATCAACTACAGTTGAGTACAAGAAATGACCAGGAGTTTTTATGAAGAGGTGGAAAAGAAGAAAGAGGGGAAAAGAAGAGACAGAGAAGGGGGAATGGGGGGAGAGAGAAAGAAATGTGGTATCTTTTCACCCCAGGATGAGAAAGGAGATAAGCGGAGGAAGAGAAGTGCAAAAAGGGAGGACAAGGTTTAAAGCAAAATCATAAGAAAAGAAAACGAGCTTTGAAAAAGGAGAGCCACGGGTCCCAGACATTGGTGAAAGATCTCAACCTATTACGGATAACGCTGGTCATATACTCCATACGTTGAGTTTGCCAGACTCTGTTATTGTTGCCTCCAGTTTTCTGAGATTTGGCAGGTTGCTGCCAAGACAAAATGCTGGGCTAGCTTATTCTTATAACGAATCGCCGAGGGGGCCCAGTGGTAGAAGAAAAAAATTGGGCTCTAGAGGCACATCAATCTGAAGAATCGATTTAATCAATTGTTTGACCTCCCAGAAAAATGACAGTTTTGGACATATCTACCAAATGTACCCTCTTGGGAACAACCCCGCCAACAGCTGTCAGAGGAGTCAGGGAGAATCTTATGGAGACGCAAGGGCACATAGTACCATAAGAACATCAACTTGTAAACATTCTCCTTTATTTTGACGCAGATTGAGCTGTAGGCAGCATTTTCATGAATCTCAGAAAATTCTTCGCCAAGTAGAGTCTCACTAAGGTCACGTTCCCAGGCAAGTTTGTGAGGATAAGAACAAACTAAAGGACGCTAGTGACCAAGAGACAATGAAATAATCTGGACCGCAGCTCTAATCAATAGGTGATCTGGACCCACAGAATCTAACAAGTACACAAAAAATGGTGGAGCGATGGGACCAGATAAAAGTAAATACAAGTTGTTTTAATAAATATATCAATTTAGAAATACAAGCTAAAAATTTAATATTAGAAAGAGCTCGTAATACTGATATAAACACATCACAGACAAATATATATGGTGATATAAAGTAAAGATGAGCGGGCTCGGATTTCGGTAATCCGAGCCCACCCGAACAGTGCGGATCCGACGGGATCCGAGCACTGTTCGGGTACTTCCAGCCGCCAAAGGAATCCAAAACGAGGCTATGACATCCAAGTCTCGCGTCGGATCTCGCGAGACTCGGATGTCATAAATGCCCCGCTCGCGGCCGCCATCTTCATTCTCCCTGTGGTTACAGAAGAGGGAGGTTGTTGAGATCCTGTGCTCTGTCCTGCTGATTAGTTTAGTAGTCAAGTGGTGCTTTGTCCTGCTGAGACCAGTAGTACTTTGTCCAGTGCTCTGTCCTGCTGATTAGTTTAGTCAAGTGGTGCTCTGTCCTGCTGAGTCCAGTAGTACTTTGTCCAGTGCTCTGTCCTGCTGATTCCAGTGGTGCTTTGGCCAGTGTCTGTCCTGCTGAGTCCAGTGGTGCTTTTGTCCTGTATTTTTTTCTGCTAAATCCATAGTAATTTGATAATAATCCAAAAATCTTAAAAAAAAATTAAAAAAATTTAAAAAAAAATACCAAAAAATTTATTAAAAATAAATAAATAAAATTATTTAAAAAGTATAAAAAATATTATAGAGCAATATATTCTTGCAGTCCCAAAAAATAGGAACTGCAATCAATATTACTACGTTCACTGTTTCTGCAGTCCAAAAAATAGGAACTGCAATCTATATTACTACGTTCACTGTTTCTGCAGTCCAAAAAATAGGAACTGCAATCTATATTACTACGTTCACTGTTTCTGCAGTCCAAAAAAATAGGTACTGCAATCTATATTACTACGTTCACTGTTTCTGCAGTCCCAAAAAATAGGAACTGCAATCTATATTACTACGTTCACTGTTTCTGTAGTCCAAAAAAATAGGTACTGCAATCTATATTACTACGTTTCCTGTTTCTGCAGTCCCAAAAAATAGGAACTGCAATCTATATTACTACGTTCACTGTTTCTGCAGTTCAAAAAAATAGGAACTGCAATCAATATTACTACGTTCACTGTTTCTGCAGTCCCAAAAAATAGGAACTGCAATCTATATTACTACGTTCACTGTTTCTGCAGTCCCAAAGTGTGTGTGGTTTAGGGGTACGCTCTCTTGTGCTGCATATAATGGAGTACAAAAATTTGGAGGATAAAGTAGGGAAAGATCAAGACCCACTTCCTCCTAATGCTGAAGCTGCTGCCACTAGTCATGACATAGACGATGAAATGTCATCAACATCGTCTGCCAATGGCGATGCCCAATCTCCTAGTAGAGGGCATGTAAAATCCAAAAAGCAAAAGTTCACTAAAATTAGCAAAAAAAGAAAATTGAAAACATCTGAGGAGAAACGTAAACTTGCCAATATGCCATTTACAACATGGAGTGGCAAGGAACGGCTTAGGCCCTGGCCCGTGTTCATGACTAGTGGTTCAGCTTCACACAAGGATCTAAGCCCTCCTCCTCCCCCCCCCCCCTCTAAAAAATTTAAGAGAGTTAAGCTGCCATCAACAACACAACAAACAACTCTGCCTTCTAAACAGATGGCATCACAAATCCCCAAGGCGAGTCCAAGGGTGTTGGTGGTTGCGAAGCCTGACCTTCCCATCACTGTACGGGAAGAGGTGGCTCCTTCCACCATTTGCAGCACGCCCTCTGCATATGCTGGAAGGATCACCCACAGTCCAGTTACGGATTGGCTAATGAAGGTGTGAATGTTGTACACCGGGTGGAGACTATTGATGTAGCTGGCGCTGAGGAGGAACTTGACGAGGAGGATGCTGATGTGGTTATCTTAAATGAGGCACCAGGGGAAACAGTTGTTGTCCATGGGATGAAAAAGCCCATCGTCATGCCTGGTCAGAAGACCAAAAAATCCACCTCTTCTGTCTGGAGTTATTTTTTATCCCAATCCGGACAACAAATGTATGGCCATATGTAGCTTATGTAAAGCTCAAATAAGCAGGGGTAAGGATCTTGGCCACCTAGGGACATCCTCCCTTATACGTCACCTGAAGACCCTTCATAATTCTGTGTTTAGTTCAGGAACTGTGGCTAGGACCGTCAGCAGTCCAGGGACACCTAAATCCCTTGGTCCTGTTGGATACACACCACCAACACCCTCCTCGACAACTTCCTCCACGATCTCCATCAGATTTAGTTCTGCAGGCCATGTCACCAGCCAGACTGAGTCCTCTTCAATCCGAGATTCATCCGAGGAATCCTGCAGCGGTACGCCTACTACTGCCGCTGCTGCTGTTGCTGCTGGTAGTCGGTCATATTCCCAGAGGGGAAGTCGTAAGAACGCTACGTCTTTCACCAAACAGTTGACCGTCCAACAGTCGTTTGCCATGAGCACAAAGTACGACAGTAGTCACCCTATTGCAAAGCGGATAACTGCGGCTGTAACAGCTATGTTGGTGTTAGACGTGCGTCCAGTGTCCGCCATCTGTGCAGTGGAATTTAGACAGTTGATGGAGGCATTGTATCCCCGGGACCAAATCCCGTGGAGATTCCACTTCAATAGGCAGTCCAGAAATATTAGTATCAGATATTAAACTACATTCACTAATCCTGCATTGCAGAAATATTAGTATCAGATATTAAACTACGTTCACTGTTCCTGCAGTGCAGAAATATTAGTATCAGATATTAAAGTACGTTCACTGTTCCTGCAGTGCAGAAATATTAGTATCAGATATTAAACTACATTCACTGTTCCTGCAGTGCAGAAATATTAGTATCAGATATTAAACTACATTCACTGTTCCTGCAGTGCAGAAATATTAGTATCAGATATTAAAGTACGTTCACTGTTCCTGCTACATCAAAAAAGCATGAACCTGCCCTGCCATCAACTGAAACAAGAGGTAGTGACGCGCTTGAACTCCACCCTCTATATGCTGCAGAGGATGGAGGAGCAGCAAAAGGCCATTCAAGCCTACACAGCCACCTACGATGGGGCACGTGTTTGTGCCGCCCACTTGTGGCGCTTAGCTCAGTCATCCGGCTACCTCGGTGCAACCTTTTGGCCTAAAAACAATATTGTGAGGTGTGAGGTGTTCAGAATAGACTGGAAATTAGTGGAAATGATTGTTATTGAATGTTATTGAGGTTAATAATAGCGTAGAATTAAAAAAAAAAAAATTTGATTTTAGCACTTTTTATGCTTTTTTAAAAATAAATCTGAACCCAAAACCTTAAATCAGAACCGAAACCTTTCGTCGGGTGTTTTGGCAAAACAAATCAGAACCCAAAACCTCAAGCTAATCAAAACCCAAAACACTAAAAGTGGCCGGTGCACACCCCTAATATAAAGTCCTTCCAATGTGACTTATTATTAGATGTAAAGAGAAAGTTCCTCAATCAATTTCTCCGTAGATGAAAGCAGGATAAATAGGACTCATAGGATAAGAAGCAATATCAGTCCGTTAAAGACATAAGCTGTGTACATAGAAGCCTTCCAGAGTATGGGAGCATTTCACAGCAACGGTCTAGAGAAGATGGTAAAGTTACTTATCCTTCATGTGCTGTCTGGTCCTTCAATCCCTTAGGAGATTTAGAGGAAATGAAAATCTTTGGTTGATGATAACCATAAGCGCTAGCGTGTAAACAACCCCCAGGGTTTTGAGTCTGTAATGAATTTGAACAGAGCCCAGTAGGAAGTCACCTGAAACGCTTCTCAGCTGTGATAGGCTGTTTCATCAGAGCCTCTGATGAAACAGCCACTAGTAGTCTCCACTACTAGTGGCTCCAGTTTTTGTGTACAAGTTTGTGAAGATCTATGAGGCCTGTGGTGGAAGGTGCCAGTACATAGTAAAGCGTAGAGATGAGACCTTTCGTAGAGGTTTAACATAGGCAGAGAGTTTCAAATGTATTAAGAGGCGGGAGGAGAGATGTGTTTTGTCAGAGTTATGGTAGTGGCGGATCTGAAGTTATTGCTTTGAGGGGATAAAAAAGTGGGTTTGAATATCGGAGAATGGAGGGAATGTCGTACTGGACGTGAGCTAGTTAAGATATATGATGCCCTGTGAGAGCCATGGTTGGAACGCATTGGTAGTGGATCCCAGAGAAAAATTTGTTGAATAACGGTAGTATTGGGGTGAGGTGAGGAGATAGACCATATTTTTTGAGAGGAAAAGTCCCAAATTGACAAAGAATGTGAGATGACTGGGTGAAGCAGAGAGTGTTTTGGGCGCCAAGCCCTTGAGAGCCAAAAAAGAGTAGACAGTGAGAGCATTCGAAGACCTTCAGCCTCAATACGAGTCCAGAATCTAGCAGACAGCAGGTAACGGTGGAAGTAAGCTGAACAGGTTACACTGAGAAGCAATGAGCTATAGAGAGCAGAAGCACAGAGATCCGCACAGGTGTATAACTCAGGAACCAGATAGATGATGAGCTGTTTCTGCAGCAGTGGAGTCAACAGCAAAACCACAAGGTCAGTACACAGGTAAGAATAACCAGGAAGAGGAGTCAAAGGATTGCTTCCTATCAGGTTGAGTGACCTGATGATATGGCCCAGACTGCTGGGCAAGGCTATGTTATAAGGAGTAGTGGCATGTGTGAATAATCCTGAGAAAACAAGCTTAGCTCAGCAGGAAGGGAAACAGTTCAAGCGCCACAGTGGCCTCTTTGGTGGCATGGTGATACTGCAGGCTAAATGTATCCAGAAATACCAACATAGCTCCTGGCAAACAGGAGCTGCAGGAGGCAGATCATGACAATGTAACAGTGTTAGCAATAATTTGAGCAAGAATGAGAGAGAAGCTCTTCGTGAACTTGAAAACTAGGGAGATGTGATAATTAAGCCCTCCGATAAAGGAAGGAACATTGTGTTATAGGCAACCTCTGATTATAAAAATGAAATCTATAGACAGGTGAATGATACACTGTGTTATAAGAGGTTGATCTTCAACCCCACAGCAAACTTCTTGGCTCAATATACAAATTTGATAACACAAGCATTTCGAAAAGGTTGTTTTTTCCAAGTTCGATTATGAGTTCCTGAAAGTTCAAATCCTAAAGTGCCAACTTTTTACATTCTTCACAAAATCCACAAAAATGAAAATGCCTACCGGGAAGACCCATTGTCTCGGGGTTGAGAGTCTGACAGAAAAAAATAGTCAGTTTGTCGATGTACATCTTAGACAAATTGTAACGAGCCTTCCATCATAAATCAGGGACACATCAGATGTACAAAATTTATGACATCATAATCGATAGTAACTTCAAATTGGCATCGTATGATGTTGAATCGTGCAGTACAGTATTTCCTGAATAAGGGATGATTTTAATGAGTTCCTATTAACAGTGTGGCAGTTCATATTAACTAAGAACTACTTTACTTTTTATGAGAAGTTTTATGTACAGACCAGATGGGCAGAAATGGGCACAGCTTGTGTGCCCATGTAGGCCAACCTTTTTCTAGGTTGGTGGGAAAAAGAAGTGGTCTTCAGTGAATCTCATGATTGTTATACCAGCCACATAATTTTGTGGCTGCATTACATAGATGACATTCTCATATTATGGGAGAGGGAGGAGACTCTCTTTCATGAATTTATTGAAAGGCTAAACAACAATGAACTCAATTTCCAACCTCTGAGTTCCATACTAATAAGATCAATTTCTTGGATCTCTCAATTCAGATAGGAACGGATGGGAAGCTCATGACTGATGTTTTCAGAAAACAAACGTCTACCAACAGTCTTTTACATTTCTCGAGCCCGTATTTTCCCCCTGTGATCAAGGGGGTCCCCAAAGGGGAACTCCTTAGATTAAAACTAACTGTTCTGATGAAGCGACTTTAAATGAATGATCTTTAGAAGTGCAAAACAGATTAAAAAGATGAGGCTACAGTAGCAAAACCATACAAAGGGCGGTGTTTTTGGTGAATAACAGAACTAGGGAATCATTAGTTTTCCCCCCTCCTAAAAAATCAGATGTGGATAATAAAGTAAGGATGATTGGCACCTTTTGCCCTGAATGAAAATAAATTACCAGCATCTTCCAAAGACAATGGAACATTTTTGTCATGGATAGTGATTTCAAACAAAATCTGGATACGCAAATATCTATGACTTGGCGCAGAGCACGCAATCTGAGAGATAGATTGGTTCACAGTCATTTTACAAATCACTGTAAAATACCGAAAACTACTGTTGGTTTTCACAAGTATGGCAGGTGCAAAATTTGTCAGTATACAATCCGTACGGACGAATATATTGATAGATAATCTAAAACTTGTAAGATAAAGGATTTTGTAAATTGTAACTCAGCAGGGGTTATCTACTGCTTGATGTGTCCTTGTAAACTTAAATATATAGGTATGACAATAAGACCCTTTAAGATAAGACTCCTCGAACATTTGGAGAATATCAGATAGAATAGAATTGGTGTAAAAAGAAAAGGCTGTTTGTTGTCCATAGGTAAATAATGTCTTTGCTGTGATGTGGATAAATACTAGAAGTTTATATGTGAGAAAAATGGAAGTTAAATGGTAGCATTTATGTAGTACAGTGGTTCCCATACTTTTGCAGTTCGCGGCACCCTTACAGTCTCCAAATTTTTTCAAGGCACCCCTCCAAAATAATTACTGAGCAGTCCTGTTTTAGAAGTAGTTGGGTCAAAAAATTGTAATAAGTATTTAGGTCACGACAAAAATACTTATTTAGTTCTATGCAAAAATGCCCCTCTGCATCCAGACACTCTGCCCCCTCTGCATCCAGACACTCTGCCCCGTCTGCATCCAGGCACTCTGCCCCCTCTGCATCCAGGCACTCTGCCCCCAGGCACTCTGCCTCCTCTGCCCCCAGGCACGCTGCCCCCTCTGCAGCCCTCTGTCACGCTGCCGCCCTCTGCTGCCCCGTCACGCTGCCCCCTCTGCAGCCCTCTGTCACGCTGCCCCCTCTCACGCTGACCCCCTCTGCTGCCCCACTGTCCCCCTCTGCTGCCAACTGTCCCCCTCTGCTGCCACACTGTCCCCCTCTGCTGCCCCACTATCCCCCTCTGCTGCCCGCTGTCCCCCTCTGCAAGTATCAACTACTTTATTAACACTCCATGGTACTTTATCATTCACCGGAATCTGCATATATCTTTTACTGACAAGTATTGGCGGGCCCCGTCCCCCATTAGATATTGTGACAATAACCTTTTTCATCTGCAATTATATGCAGTTTTGGTACACACCATCCCCTTAACACTGACAATTTATTGGTCTCATGTACCTCTCGGCTGGAGATCACATCTCATCTTTTCAGGAGAAATCCACCATTCCCAAAATAGCCATTTTCTGATGTTGAACATATGAATTTATGATTGTTATTTTAACATTATATATGTATTTATGTATATCATTCAATGTCAATATGCAATTCTTTCCCCCCTCCCCCTTTTTTAAGTAAGACCTAGGTCTGATTTAATTATCTTAGAAGTATACTTTTACTGCAATAAATTTTATGATTTTTTTATATTGCTTATTAGTTACAAATACATCTCCAACTGGAGATTGATTGCATTATTTACTTTAGTAGGATAGAAGTCAATGAGTGCCCAGCATTTTATCTGTTTGTATTTGTGAATAAGGGAGGGATACCTTAAGCAAGTGCTGCTCTTGCAGAACACAGGTAGAGAGCGCGATTCCAACCTATATTAAATTTCACCATATTGTCATAGTCTCACACACACACACACACACACACATGGTCTGTCCACCATTTTGTCATAGTCTCATACACATACGGTCTGTCCACCATTTTGTCATAGTGTCACACACACACGGTCTGTCCACCATTTTGTCATAGTCTCATACACACATGGCCTGTCCACTCCATCTTGCAAATCTTTCTTTGTCTCCACACACACACACACACACACAGTATATCCTGCATCTTGTCTTCACACACACACGCACTTTCTCACAATACAATCTGTCTTACACACACACGCACACACATTGTCTTACATTCTGATTGCACACTTATACATATATCATGTTTGCTTAGTAACATAGATAAATAGCACATTTACACATGTATAAGATAGCTGAAGCAGGCAATGCATTGTATTTCATGTAAAATGTATTATGAATTCTACACTGTTATTATATGCGTGAAAACTGTTACTGAAAATATCTATTGTTAATACGAATACATATGATCTTTCGTTCTTGATATGATATAATATTCTTTCTTACTTGTATTAAGCTGTGGAAATCAAAGTAAATAGAGCAGACCTTGAAATAGAATTATCTTTCTAAGAACTGGATTCTAATTGGAATCAACCTTGTGTGATAATGAAGGCAGTTTATTAAATTATTATTACAATATTAGTATTAATAGTATATTTGCCACATCTTTGGACCTTCGTGCTTTTAGATGAGCACAGTAAGTAGCACCAAAATAGCTACCCTTTTACAATCTCCATTTACGTGTGATTTCTATCCTTATTTGGGCCGCTTCTGCTTAATTAGGGTTGTTATTTTTGAAGTGCTCTCTGGGTAGTAGATTATGTGGTGTGTTTGGTTATGCCTATCTCACTATCAATTTTCATGTCCCAGTGTATGTAAACTTAACTATCCCTGTATCCGGGGTAGTGGGTTAGGGTTGTCAGAAAGAGATTGCTGATTGGATGCAGACATAAATACATAGTCAGATGCTTTGAATTCCACATATACGATATGGGTATACCCGAGGTGATGACTTCCCTGGGACCAGCCTGATCCTGCTGTCAGCCTCTTGGAGGGCTGACATTTGTTCCGCTCTCTGTTTATTGAAGATATCTGAGAATTCAGAGTAAAGGGAGGGTAGACCTTTCTTTGTCCACTTTGAAACAATGTAGTGGACATTTGATCCCCCCAATGCCTTGATCTTCAAAGAGGTCCAGTCCAGCGTGGGTGACTGCAGATGTAGCCACAGTAGCCGTTAGATAAAAGGGTTTATGGCTTGTGGTAGGATAGAAATGAGATGAGTTTGGAGTATTTGATTGTGGGTAGCAGTGGTACATTGTGTGACGGAGATGTGTGAGCTAATTTACCCCATCCACGGAGATCAGAGAGAATTGGTGGGGTAGCTTGAGAAGTTTGAGGCCCCTGTCTTTGGCAAAATTAGAGATCACTTAGGATTTACCTGGACAGGACAGCCCATATATTTTGTCGCTTGTAAATGACTTTGACTTAATGGCCTGTGGCATTGTGCTTATGGTCACGGAACTCCTCTAATAAGGTTTCATTCCGGACACTTGACGTTTGACATAACAATTGTGTTTGGCTTTCCCCAGAATCACTGTATCTACCATTTACTTTAGGTTCCTAAATTATAAAAATTATGTATATGCATATGTAAATATTAGATTAAAGTGTTTTATGAAGTTTTACAAATCTGTGTAAATATTATTGCAATATCGCACATTATTTCAGATTACATTTGTAAAACATGCTTAAAGAACAAGAATGAGTTGAGTGAAATGTATGATCACATTCACAAACAAAATAGTGTGGTTAAGTGGATTTATATTGTGCAATAGAATCCTGGTTTATTTTCTCCTCTGTTCACATTACATTGCACGTCATTAACCTATTCAGAGACTGGAGGAGTATAAAAATTTGTATCTCTGAATCACAACTATGTAAGTGTAAGTTGAAAACTGGTGGATGCCCATTTAAACGAGTAGATGGAACCTGGGCTACTGACAGGAAGAATATTATAGGAATTATATGATTATTACATTATACGTATTATATGATTAGAATTACAAATTGAAGTCCCAATTTGGGTTGAATGTTGGTACAGGACCACCAGATCACCTCTTTTGAATCTCCAACAAAGGTTGGAATAAACTTTATGGAGGATGTGTGTACAGTGTGTGTACGTACACTGAAATCACTCAACCTTTCCTTATTCAAGCAGCTAAGTATCCAGTTCTTTATTCCATATAGATGTAAATTTTAAATTCTTAGACAGGACTCTAGCAATGGGCCCCCTCCGTCTGCAACAATTATTTTCATTTAGCACAGCAGGCAATCCAATGCAAACAGACCCCCAAAATATAATAGTGTGTATTATTTGAAGTTTGAAGCCTATTCCACACAGAAATCTTTAATGGCCTGAACAAAATTATTGCCACCCTTTAGAATTAGTTACAAATAATGACATTTCAAACAAGTGATTCTCTTTCACTTTGGAACTGAACTCACATATGGTGAGTGGCAGGTAACTGTAATATAAAAATCATTCATTAAACAAGCTTGAATGGAGAAAAGGACTCATTCTCCTATCTTGTGTCACTGTGTACTGCAATAAGCACAAACAAATAAAAACCAGAGAATTGTCTGAGGAGGTCAGATAGGAGATTGTAGCCAAGCATGGACAATCTCAAGGCTACAAATCAATCTCCAAAGACCTTGATGTTCCTGTTTCCACTGAATGTAATGTTATTAGGAAGTTTAAGTCCCATTGTACAGTGGCCAACCCCCCTGGAAAGAGGAATCTTGATCGAAGACTACAGTGTAGGATTGTGAAGAAAGCACAATCTTCGGCCCAGAATTGGAAAAAAACAGTGTGACCCAGGTACACCCATCTACTGTTTGGAGAAGTGTAGCCAGTAGTGGTCTTCATGGAAAAATTACGGCCAAAAAGTCAATCTTCGACAACAAGGCCACAAACAAGGTCAAGCGACTCAACTATGCATGAAAACATAGAAACTGGGTTGCAGAAAAATGTCAGCAGCTGCTCTGGACTTAGGAGTCAAAATTTGAAATATTTGGCTGTAACAGAAGGCAGTTTGTTCACCAAAGGGCTGGAGAGCGGTACAATAATGAGTGTCTGCCGGTGACAATGAAGCATGGTGGAGGGTCCTTGGAAGTTGGGGCTGCATTTCAGCAAATGGAATTGGGGATTTGGTCATGATTAATGGTGTTCTCAATGCTGAGAAATACAGGCAGTTACTTATCCATCATGCAATACCATGAGGGAGGCGTCCGATTGGCTCCAAATTTATTCTACAGCACGACAAAGACTCCAAACATACAGCCATTGTCATTAAGAACTATCTTGATAATAAAGAAGAACAAGGAGTCCTGGAAGTGATGATATGACCCCCACAGAGCCCTGATCTCAACATCATCGAGTCTGTCTGGGATTACATAAAGAGACAGAAGGATTTGAGCAAGCCTACATCCACAGAATATCTGTGGTTAGTTCTCCAAGATGTTTGAAACAACCTCCCTGCCGAGTTCCTTCAAAAACTGTGTGCAGGTGTACCTAGAAGAATTGGTGCATTGATGCAGCTTTGAAGGCAAAAGGGTGGTCATACCAAATATTGATTTGATTTAGATTTCTCTTCTGTTTATTCACTTTGCATTTTGTTAAATGATAAAAAAAAAACTTCTATTTTGAAAGATTTCTTACTTTGCAGCATTCTTTCCACGCCTGCCTAAAACTTTTGCACAGTATTGTAAATTAAGATCACAATCTGTAATAAATATTCAATTCTAATTCTAATTTTTATAGTAATCATAAGAAAACAGATGACCAAGTATAGAAATATATCTATAAATAATAAAGATAATACCATATTATTAAATCAATGATAAATGGTGTAAATAAAAATGCACTTTCACACATTTTTCAGATCCTTCCCAGAAGGCAGAGCACAATGCTGATCAGGTAACAATGAGCACATTTATTTATTTATTATTTAACATATTTGCTGTCAATGTTTAAAGTTCTAGTGCTTGTGTATGGTTGCTTGTTGCAGAAAGTCTGCATGATGGGCACAAATATTTGCGTTACAATACTTACAGTCATGGCCAAAAGTTTTGAGAATTACACAAATATTATTTTTTACACAGTCTGTTGCCTCAGTTTTTATGATGCCAATTTGCATATAGTCCAGAATGTCATGAAGAGTGATCAGATGAGTAACAATTAATTCAAAGTCCCTCTTTGCCATGACAATGAACTTTATCCCAAAAACAACATTTCCACTGCATTTCAGCCCTGCCACAAAAAAGGGCCAGCTGACATCAGGTCAGTGATCTCTCGTTAACACAGGTGAGAGTGTTGACGATGACAAGGCTGGAGATCACTCTGTCATGCTGATTGAGTTAGAGTAACAGACTGGAAGCTTTAAAAGGAGGGTGGTACTTGAAATCATTGTTATTCCTCTGTTAACCATGGTTATCTGCAAGGAAACATGTGCAGTCATCATTACTCTGCACAAAACGGGTTTCACAGGCAAGGATATTGCTGCTAGTAACATTGCCCCTAAATCAACCAATTATCGGATCATCAAGAACTTCAATGAGAGAGGTTCAATAGTTATGAAGAAGGCTTCAGGGCGCCCAGGAACGTCCAGCAAGCGCCAGGACCGTCTCCTAAAGTTGATTCAGCTTCGGGATTAGGGCACCACCAGTGCAGAGCTTGCTCAGGAATGGCAGCAGGCAGGTGTGAGTGTATCTGTATGCACCGTGAGGCAAAAACTTTTGGAGGATGGCCTGGTGTCAAGAAGGCCAGCGAAGAAGCCATTTCTCTCCAGAAAAAACATCAGGTGCAGACTGATATTCTGCAAAAGGTACAGGGATTGGACTGTTGAGGACTGGGGTAAAATCATTTTCTCTGATGAATCTCCTTTCAGATTGTTTGGGGCATCTGGAAAAACGCTTGGTCAGAGAAGGAAAGGTGAGCACTACCATCAGTCCTGTGTCATGCCTACAGTAAAGCATCCTGAGACCGGTGGTAATCGTTTTCCCAATTACCACCGATCAGGCAACGACAAGCCCTCCAACTAAAATCCGAATTTCTGGGAAACCAATGTTGTGAAAATAAACAGACTTACCTTGAAGCCAATGCTGGAGATCTCCGATTGGCTCACTATGCTGACAGCAACTTATCCCGATTGGACAAATATTCGTCACTGCAACTTGACGTCTTCACGACGTCTGTCGATAGAAATTTTAATAAATACATTTCTATTGACAGACGTCGCAATGACATCAAGCTGCAGCGCTGAACATTTCTCTAATCGGGATAACTTGCTGTCAGCATGGTGAGCCAATCGGAGATCTCCAGTGTCGGCCTCAAGCTAAGTCTGATTATTTTTACATCGGTTTCCCAGAAATTCAGATTTTATTTGAAGGGCTTATTGATGTCGGATTTTTCGGCATCGATCAAGCGTACCCAACCCCTGAGACCATTCATGTGTGGGGTTACTTCTCAGCCAAGGGAGTGGGCTCACTCACAATTTTGCCTAAGAACAGAGCCATGAATAAAGAATGGTACCAAAACATCCTCCAAGAGCAACTTCTCCCAACCATCCAAGAACAGTTTTGTGATGAACAATGCCTTTTCCAGCATGATGGAGCACCTTGCCATAAGGCAAAAGTGATAACTAAGTGGCTCAGCGATCAAAACATCGAAATTTTGGGTCCATGGCCAGGAAACTACCCAGACCTTAATCCAATTGAAAACTTGTGGTCAGTCCTCTAAAGGCAGATGTACTAACAAAAACCCACAAATTTTGACAAACTCCAAGCACTGATTAGACAAGAATGGGTGGCAATCAGTCAGTATGTGACCCAGAACTTGATTGACAACATGCCAGGGCAAATTGCAGAGGCCTTCAAAACAAAGGGTCAACACTGCAAATATTGCATAATTTTGCACTCTTTGCATAAACTTAATGTATTTGTCAATAAAAGACTTTGACACTTATGAAATGCTTGTAACTTTACTTCAGTATACCATAGCAACATCTGACAAAGAGGTCTAAAAACACAGAAGCAGCAAACTTTGTAAAAACCTTGTGTCATTCTCAAAACTTTTGGCCATGACTGTACATGCAGCTTGACTCTCATTGCTGACTAAGCCAATCTTTCAAGCCATGTCCTTTTTCCAATTATTGTTGTACTTCCCATAGATTGGTGGCTTTCTCAAAAATCTGTTGAGTGTTGAGTCCAGGCTGTGGGCAGAACTTCTGAACTGAGGTAGCACTTTTTACCCTCTGCCCCTCAACTCTGTCATAAAGGGTAAGAGTTATGATTCATATAAAATAAAATAACCAGTGCAGCTGGAATCCCCCCCCCCCCCCCCCCATCCCCCTTCTGTATCATATGTATCATATAACGACTTCTTTAAATACTGCAGACTTCAAAACCATTTTTGACAGCCATCAATTTGTGTTCCCCTTAAATGGATGAAATACAGGCTGTGTATAAGTTACTTGTCACTTAGTTATGCAAGGACACAAAGAACTCACAAAGAACTTGTAAGATGTTGCTATGTTACATTGTGATGATACATTATTCAAGGCTGAGTGTATTGCAGTATTCCTATTCTCACATGAAGCATGCTACTTACATGAGTACAATAATGGTCTCCAGACAATCTGTCTGCACTGACAACACGTTGCTTACAATACATTATACCTTTTAACCACCCCATTACTGTATTAAAAAAGTTCAAGAGAACATAGTTCTAAAATACTAAACATTTAATAGGAATTTGGACTTGGCCACACAAATGTAAAAGTATTTTTTTCTTAACAGCATTTAAAAAAAAACTTGTTTTTATTTTATTGAAATTACAAATATATTTATGTTGTTATTTTGCAAAGTCTTGGCTATTTCTACTGTATTGGGAAGTGGGGTTGTAGGCAGCCTAAATGTCACTCATGTCGTTAATAGATGTGTCTCTTCCTAGTACATTTAATCAGTCTAAGTAAGATGCAAGCGTATAATGCTTTTTTTTTGTAAATTAAATATTTGTTAGGCTAGCAACACACTACAGTGTTTTCAGCAGATTATCGGTCCAATTAGATGATAAACAACTGATTGGCCTGATATCACAGTAGTGTGTACTCTGGAACGATGAACGATTATTGATCCAATGCACATGAAATCGTTGATCGAGATTTTCAAACGGAACTAAAAATTTAATTGAACGATGGAACAATGTCGTCTTTCAAATTCTGCAGTGAATATACACTCTGCAGAATTGGAACAAATATTTAGCTATTTACCAATTTAACTGTTAGGTGAAGCTGTCACTTTGGATTGTGCAGCATGTATATGAAGGCTGCGCTCCCTGGACAGCCGATGTCACAGGATCCAGGGGCAGAAGCTGACCAGATCCCGATGAAGGATGCGGTGTTGTGGAATCCCCAGACTGTGTCCATAGCTCCAGTGAGCTCCTATCACTGTGCTGGGGGCGGAGCTGCTGTCAGTAGTGTGCTGTCAATTTTTACATTTCCGGCTGCTCTCCCCATGCAGCTACACAGGGAGAGCAGCCGGAGACTGGAGATGCACGAGAAACCGCTGCTTGCCCAGAATAATTACCAACAGTCCAAAATCACTGTATGTAGTTCACAGCATGTATTCCAAAAGACACACTCTTCAGGTGCATAATTTACTGCTCGCATTCTCGGTCATGCTACTTGGGAAAGAGACAGATTCAAAGCCATATGCTTCATTCGTAATACTACTGTATATTATTTACTTATGTCTACAATTACAAATGTGGCTCATATTAACCAAAACCTCTACTAACATTATACTTGTTAAATACTATTAGATGTGATAAACATATTCAGCTTTTGGACCACATGAAGAGTACAGATCTGAAGGTAAATCGTGTGTAGTGTGTACACTTGAATCGACATGCTGATTGGGGCACTTTTTACCCCCCTGTCATTGGTAAAATCGCTTCAACTATCCTGTCATTAGAATTTTCCTGTAGTGTGTACCCAGCCTTAGAAAGACATCTTTGAAGAAGGTTGTATGATTGTTGTAACATGATATATCCTCTTTAATAGCGTCATCCTGGAGCTAGAGGATTATCTTTTCTTTAGGCTAGAGGAGCAATAATGTAACAGTATTTACAAAGTTTTATAAACAAAGCTAAATAACAATCCCAGAACTCTTTTTTTTCTGGGGGAGGGGGCAAGACTTTAAGTATTCTAACCTAGGCATTGGTTATTACAAAGGAGACAAGATCATTTCAGACTATCAAGATATTCATTAAGTCCTCTGGTCTCTGTAATTTCAAAAACATACACAAGAGAGTAATACAAAAGAGGAAGTTAAGGTAGAAGCAGGGCTGCTAAGAGGAATTCAGGGCCCCGGTACAACAACTTCATGGGGCCCCCCTTATAGTGGAGAATGTAAAAAAAAATTGCGCCGCTGCAAAATTGCTAATACATATGTTTGTACAATTGGTAGGCGTGGCTATGCATCAATTGGCGTGGCCAGGCCATACTCCTACAGATAAAAATCCTGCATTGTTGTGTACACCATTGAACGGTCACCAAAAATTAGGATTGTCCCACTAGAATCACAACATTTCACACACTCTGCTGCTCTTTCCTACCTGTTCTTTTCACTTTCACCACCTATGGCTGCAAATTTTTTAGTTGCGGCTTGTCTGGATCCTGGATTGTTGGCGGCCCTATTTGGGAAAAAAATGGGTACATTTAGAAAATTACAGCCAGCCCCGGCATTAAATCAATAGCACCCACGATTAATAATTAGGGATTCCTCTAGCCCCAACATTAAAATAATAGTATTCACATTTAATAAATAAACCTATTTCCCTCCCTACAAACAGCCCCAGCAATAAATAGTATTTACATTTCAGAAATATACCTATTTCCCGTAACCATCACTGCCATTAAATAATTCATAGGCACATTTAATAAAGAGACCTCATTCTCCCCAAACTCATCCCCACATTCAGTAGCCCCTTTCTTCTCTTTTCTTCTGACTTCTCTCTTCTTGCTTCTTCCTTGGTCCTCTCTGCGCTGCTCCTCACTGAATGTCAAGCATGACTTGATGACATCACGCCCAACATTCAGTGTAAATAGAGCAGAGAGGAAGGAGGATGGACACCGGCACCGCGGTCACGTGAGTATATGTATTATTTTATTTATTTTTAATACCATGCTTCCCCCACAATTTTTGTACAATACAAATTGTACAAAAAATGACCACTAAAATGGTGCATCACAAAACTTATCAAGATGTTAGGCTGCCGGGCTGATAACGAACTTGCAGAACGGATAATAGAGGTCTTCACCTATAACAGCCGCCTTTCCCGTTGAGCTTAATGCGCTCACAGGTACTCGGATGCCCCCAGGACTTAACTCCTAGCGTAGTGCAAGTTCATAAGCAACACCGCAGCGAGGCCAGAGGAGGCTGAGAAGATGGTAACGGATGGTCAGACGTAAGCCGAGGTCAGGGATTACAAGAAGGCAGAATGGTCAAATAACACGCCAGAGGGTCAGGGTCACAGGCAAACAGGGAAGTTCAGTGTACAAGCCAAAAGGTCAGGGTCACAGGCAGATAGGCAGGGTCCAAGGTACAAGCAGTGGTCACAACAGCAGATCAGGCAAATAGATATCCAAGAGCAGGTCAGCACAGCACAGGATTGAGATGCTATAACCGGCAGGGAGGCTAAGCCCTCGCTGCCTTAAATACAGCTACCAGCCAATCAGGGCTTTGCCCTAAAACCATACTCAGGTGCAGGCTAATAAATAAATTAACACTATTAATCAACCCACAAGCTGTGAGGGACCTTGCACATGTGCCTGGCTGCTCAGATTGCCGGGGCGCAACAGAATTCATTTCGGCCGAATTCCCGGAAGGGAGAGGGGCAGTGAGTCGCGGCCGCCGCGGCTCCTAACAGAAGAATGGCTTTGAACAAAAAATGCAAAGTAGTGATAGGATAAAAACTTTCAAATATTTTAGGGAATTTAACAAGGGAATGAGAAAACATTCTAAAGAAATGGGAAAGGAAGGATTGGAACAAACAGACTTTCTATGTTAAGTCTATGTATCTGAGGCATGCAAATATTGTAGTCCAAAATATGTCAAACTATTTCTTACATAATAGCACTAGTTTTTGCATCTCACTGATTGGCAAGCAAGTGTTTGCGGATGGGGTGGTTGAGGATTTCCAGAAATTTGTAATTATAGTTTTAGCTACATTCAGGTGTATTAATATCAAATTGAAATTGGATATGATTTCAGGTGGAGTACAGGAAATGATAGGTGGAGCAATTGTGATAAAGGTAATTTTGATGATCTATATGTACTGCCTCCCAGAATAGAGCAATTTCCATACTTGACCACCATATGTAAAGCAGTGTGGCCTCTATTAAGTTAATTTTGTCGCTTACCAATAAATATTGTCCAATGCCATTATTGTGGTTCCAACGCACAAATAAATTTAATTTCAAAATATACTCAGGATTTACAGCAAGCCATCATAACACATAAAATATATTACAATAAAGCAGAGAAGTATAAAATCCAAATACATTACATTTTTGCTAGCGCTTCACCTGGGTCCAGGTCCATGTTGTAGTTTTGCAGTCAGGAAGGTAGAGGGAGCAATGGCCCAGGGAAGCTTGCTTTTATATGCAGCTTCAGTTTACAAAGAACACTGATGTGACTATGTACACAGATAACACTTAGAGGGTTCATTGGTCCAATGTTACCAATGTTCCAGTTGTCTGTTGGTCATAGGTCAGTTCATTTGATCTTCAACAAAGGGTGGGGGCAACTTCCTCCAACTGTTGTCTACATGTCTTCCCACTGAATAACCAGTTCAAAAGACACATAAACAAAGTTCTTTTGAGTATTAATCTCATATTGCTCATAACTTGCAACCGGGTTAATGCTGGTGAAATAAGTTTTAATATGAGCCCAAACTCTTTACCTTTTAGATGACCTGACCCATAAATACTTTTTCTATAGTCTTATCTATATATAAATAATCTCTAATACATTTTACTAATAAATAAATATGGATTGGAACCTTAATAAATGTGTATTATTTACAAGTGTAAGTGCGAACGTAAATGTGTGTGTTGTTAATCCGTGCAATTGCGTCATAACACGTGGCGTACTAATCGCATTCGCATGGTAAAACAATATTAATTAATTTAATTTACTTCATCCAATTATTTCACAGTCATAGACCACCCTTTGATAGTGCAGAAAACTATCACCTTCAAATTTTATTGCAGGGTCTCAGTAGTATGTTTAATTTGTATGTAATGTATGTCCCCTTTACGTATGACCACACTGTCTTTGAATGTTACTCAGGTTACCGTTATAGAGTCAAAATTTTAGAAGCAATTTTCTTTTCCTATGGAACATACACCTTTGGAGCTCGGAGTTAAACTTTTGTATGCCCTTCACCCTCATATGTAATAAATTATCTGGAAGGATACAAGGTACAATAAAATATGTTATGTTATATTAATATATAATATTCTAAAAGTTCCTCATGCCTAGCATGTCCATCTGTCCAAAGCATTTCTTAGCTTATATAACATTTAAACACAAAATTTTCACCAATAACATCATCCTATGTCTATTAACATAATGTAATTTATGATTTCCTTCAACCTTTGTAGTTAAATACACTCTTAATAATATCAACGGGTCTTTCAACAACATTTGTGGGGCAGGCTATTGTCTGTTCATTCTGTCCATTCTCCCAATACTCAAGTTTCTTTGTACGTGCAACAGTGATCGGTCTGCCGAATGTTGGCAGACTTCAAACTAAGGGACCTAGCTGTATTACCTTCCCTCTACTGGCCTCCCATCCCATAATTTGAGTACCTCAGAAATGTTTAGTGGAAAGAGAACTAGTCCTACATAATACAGTCTCTGAGACACGTCAGAGCACACCCAGCATTCAGTTTGGTGTAAAACCTTACCCACCAAAGAATGAAGTCCAAATTATTACTGGACTGGCATCGCTGGATGCACCTCTCTTCAACTATGGGATCACAGTACTTAGAGACACAATACTCCTCAGACAATAGCCCCTCACACTGTCTCCGAGTGTTAGCAAAATGTTTCCTTACCCCTGAATTGAAAAAACTGCAAAAATTGATCAAGAATGGTTTGAGTAACATGACAAAGAATTTGAGGTGTTGACTTGGCCTCCAAATTCCCCAGATCTCAATCTAATTGAGCATCTCTGGAATTTGCTGGAAAAACAAGTCCGAGCCGTGGAGGTCTCACCTTACAACTTAGAGGACTTAAAGGATCTGCTGCCAACATCTTGGTGCCAGATACCACAGGACACCTTCAGAGGTCTTGTGGAGTCCATGCCTCTATGGGTCAGAGCTGTTTTGGTGTCATGAGGGGGATCTATACAATACTAAGCAGGTAGTTTTCAGTACCCAGAGGAAACCCACAGAAACACAGCTGATAGGGCCCTGGTTGGAACTGAACCCATAAGCAAAGCACTGTGTGGCAGCAAAGCTAACTACTGTGACAGCATGCCACTTACCAAGCTGGACACATCCTCCATCTAATTTTATCAACATCCATGATCATCACTAATCTCTTATTATAACCTACCTGCCTTCAATATTGCTGTTTTCACCACCAGTTCTTCATCATCCATGTTTTTTGTTTACTTTTGACATACCAATGGATTTAAAGCTTGAAGACAGAAGAGGACCCCGCAGTGGAATTAGGTGAACAATAAATGTATTTTTTTCAGTGTATTGTTCTTTACAGGTGCACTACAGGTCCCAGTGGGTCCTAGGTGCCATGGCATGCTGATACTTGTAGTTCTACAATTGCCAGCATGCTCTGGCTGCATGAATGTACTGGCACTTGTAGTTCTACAAGCATCAGCTTACCCAAGCAGTTTAGGGTTGCCAAAGCTTGCTAGGACATGTAGTGCACCAGAAAAAAATTAAATATTTTTCAGCTCATTATTAGCCTGCACACACCACACCACACCAGTGGTGAAGGAAGACCCTTGTTTACATCACCTCTCATGGTAGAAATTATATCCACATTTTGAACCCAGTATCACTTTTTTACAGATGACACAAAGATTTCTTCACCCCTGAACTCTATTAGCTCACATCTCAAACTGTCTTTCTGCCATCTGCTCTTCTATGTCTCAAAAGCTTATACACAGAAAAAAACTAAACTGATATTATTGCCTACTTCACATTCCAAATATCTGCTTTATATATCTACAACCAATGGCAGAACCTGTTACCCAAGTCTCCTGTTTCTGGAATTTATTTCTCTCGCTAATATACCTCCCAACCTATATCCTACCATCCCGATTGGAAAAGCAGAGAACGGGGCCAACAGGGGCGCACGCAGGATTGTCAGGGGGCGGTCTCCCAGGGGTCCAGGAGACCTACCCGAAATTCAGGAGTCTCTAAAATAGTCTGGGAGAGTAGACAAGTATGTCATATGTAATTTGTTAGTGTTGTGATCCACAGCATTGTGTAATATATCAGCTCTTTATAAACAAAAAATAACAATCTTAACTTCTAATATCGCTTTCAAAATAAATTGAAGCAAAACCATGTGAACACAAATCAGTGAGTAGTTCTGTTTTCATTCATTTTAATTATAATATTTTATCTACATTTTATAGGCTATAATGAAAATTTTAATGATTATTATTACTATTATATTCTGCACACAGGTAGATCATCCCCGCATACGCACTAGCTGGAACATGACGTCAGAGGTTTATGTCGCGCAGGTCCATTAGCCCATCTTTGGGTCGCCTACTGCGCAAGCGCATTAGCCCTGCGTTGCTTTGCATGTTGCGCAAGCGTACTACGACCTGTCCCCGCCCCTGGCTCTCGTTTCCCGTCAGCCTGGTCGCGCAGGCGCAGTGTGGAGTCGGTGTGATGGCGGCCGCGGTGTTGGCCGAGGGCTCAGCGGTGCACGGTTTTTCTGGGATTATTCATAACGGTCACGGAGTGCCCTCCTGCTCCGGAGCTGGTGTGGGGCCAGCCGCTTGGAATCGCTCACTGGAAAGGGCTCTAGAGGAAGCTGCGGTGACCGGTTCGCTGAATCTGAGCGGCAGGAAATTGAGAGAGTTTCCGCGGAGCGCAGCTCAGCAGGATCTGAGTGACACCACGCAGGCCGGTGAGACAGCCGGGGAAGGAGCTGCAGGGTGTGGGCAGCGGGGAGAGTAGGGCAGGAGCTGGCTACAGAGCTCGGTGAGAGGGGCTGTCCTTCCACATAACATGCAGGTCGGATGACAGGACGGTGGTGGGCCGAGCAGGACAAGGATAGGGGAGAAGCAGCCGGTGCAGACAGGACAGAGCACGTCATGGGGCAGATCTGTCAGAGACAGATTCGGGCTGTGTGTGACAGACATGGTCAGGGCGGCTGCGGAATGGATGGGGAATGAACGAGGCTGGCTGCTGCTGCTCTGTCTGTAATCTATATTGGATCCTGAGGGCCAAATACTGTGTGTGTATTATGTTCCTGTCATGGATTATGTTCACCTCTCAGTCAGTTTTAGTTGATGTCTGTTGGTAGAGTACAAGATACTAGCTACTTGTAAAAAGACACTTTCCCTTCTGTCACTAACAAATACTTGCAAGTATATTAGGATTGTTTTTGTGCAAATTATATGCTGCTATGCCATTAGTAGGAAAAAAATTCTCAGTATTTTAAAACACACTCTAAGGGGCATATTCAATTGTTATGAATCCCCGCAGTGTTAAAACTATTACCGTTATTACGGTAATAGTAAGCTGGCTTTCAGTTTGCGGCTCAGGGAGCTGCAAGCTGAAATCCGGCTTACTATTACTGTAATAACGGTAATAGTTTTAACACCGCGGGCATATTCAATTGTTTACTTTTTTCACCGCGGAGAAAGTATTACCGTTATTATGGTAATATAAGCCAGATTTCAGCTCGCAGCTCCCTGAGCCGCGAGCTGAAATCCAGCGTGAAAAGTACCGCAATAACGGTAATAGTGTGCGGGGCACGTTACTTTAGGCTGTAACACCAACATTGAATATGCCCCATATCACATTTTTTGCAGTACATTTCGTGAAACATCACAACTCATATGTATTTGTTCTTGTATTGGCTCTCATCTATTGCTCTAGCAGGGATATGTCACTCAACTTTACCTCTCTTCTCCTGATCTCTCTCCCTCCCTCCTCTCTAGGGTGTCCGCCTGCCTCTCTGCCATCTCCTCCTGGATGTCCTCTCGATTCCTCAACCTCGCCAAAACAGAACTCATAGTCTTTCCTCCCTCTCATACCTCGCCCCCTTCTGACCTCGCTATCACTGTCGACAACACCTCTATCTCCCCTGTCCCCCAACTTCGCTGCCTCTGTGTCATCCTCGACTCCTCTCTCTCCTTCGGCCTCCACATTCTCTCTCTTGCGAAATCCTGCCGCTTCCAGCTGTGTAACATAGCTCGCATCCGGCCCTTCCTCTCCCAAGATGCCACCAAGTGTCTTATTCACTCTCTGATCATCTCCCGCTTGGACTACTGCAACCTCCTCCTTACTGGCCTCCCCCACTCTCATCTCGCTCCCCTTTGATCTGTTCTTAACGCAGCCGCTAGGCTTATCTTCCTTTCTCGCCGCTCCTCGTCTGTCTCCCCCCTCTACCTAACCCTTCACTGGCTCCCAATCCCCTTCAGAATCCTCTTCAAGCTTCTCACTCTTGCATACAAGGCCCTCGCCAACTCCACTGCACCCTACATCTCCACCCTCCTCTCTATTCATGCTCCATCCCGCCCTCTCCGATCAGCCAATGACCGTCGCCTCTCTTCCCCCCTGATCACCTCCTCCCATGCGCGTATCCAAGACTTCGCCCGTGCTGCCCCCCTCCACTGGAACAAGCTCCTATCAGAACCTGCCCTAATCTGTCCAGTTTCAAACGGGCTCTAAAAACCCATCTTTTTCTTAAAGCCTTCCAGTGTCCCACTTAACTCCCTACCAGATCTTCAGCCTTCATTCCCCTTCCCTTATCCTCCTTCTCTCCCTCCCTCCTGTCTCTCTGTCTGTCTACCCCACCCCTTAGATTGTACGCTCCTTTAAGCAGGGTCATCTCTCCTCCTGTCTTCACCACTTTTAACTCTGCTCTCCAGCTACCTTGCCCTCCTCCTCTAGGACCTTCTTCTCCCCGTTCCCTCTTGCTCCCTCCTCTCCACTCTGGGGGTTTCCTTGCCATCCGTGCCCTCCCTCTTGGGCTCCGCCGTATGCGGGACCTTCCACTCTCCCCTCCACCGCCCCTCTAGCTGTGCTTTGAGCTCGCTGAGCTACTGTGTGTTTTGTTTACTGTATTGTGCTGTCTCACCTTTGTATTGTAATTTTGTTTGTCCCTGTACGGCGCTACGGATACCTAGTAACGCCCTATAAATAAAAATTAATAATAAAAATAATCTTGTACTTAGTAGTAACTCAGAGTCCTAATTTGTACCTTTGCCAGGAAATTCTTCATACATTAGATGTTTACCATTTTATCTTCTTGGATTGCTTAACAAATGACATCTGATGCTTTTATACTTGTCATGTTTCAAGCTGAACCCTTAGAGCTGAAACATTATCTTATAATTTAAATTTTAGTTGGTTGTCACTTTGTGTTTGTTGTATACTGCTAAGGTAACTGTTTTGGGACCAAATATTTTCATACATGTATATTAATGTTTTTATGCAAAGATGCTACTCATCTGGAAATATTCTAATCATAGATTAGACAAGTAAACTTGTTGGTGTTGCCTGGTTTGGGGAGAAACCAGCAACAGTTTCAAAATAACTTTTTTTTGGTCAGCATGACATTGAAAATTGTCATTTGTTTGAAACATGCTTTTGTGTTTTGTTGCTGGTGATTTTTATTCATTTTTTTGCAGTTGCAGGTTTTTGTAATATAAAACGATTACTTGGGCTCTGTTATGTGTAGAGGTTTTGGGAATATTCTACCAGTGGATAAAATTATCTCGTGTTACAACATTGACTTAAGTTTAAAATTAAACTGTATGTGACTTTAGTTATTTACTGAAAAATGTGACTTTTCTTAAATCCGGTTTTTATTTTTTTCTTACTTTGTAACAATATTTCTCTATATGAATTTTAAGTTTAACATTTGTAGTATGTGTGCCTATAAAAAATTTAAATTGTTAAAAAGACATGCAAGTAAAGCAGCCATTGTTCTGAGAGCCTGATTGTGTGTAGTCCATGGGGGTATACTTATCAAAATGGTCACACAGATAACCAGTGCAAAAACATAGCAGTAGAAAAATAATGGCTAACAATACCCTACTTTTAGTAAAACTGCTCAGAGTTTTTACAAAATGTCCTCCAGATAGCGCCTTGAGCTTTTCATAGCTAGGTCAGACCTGGCATATGACCAGAACCAGTTTGTTGCCATAATTGGTACTTACCTTTTTGTAAATGCCCCTTAGTGGGGCTGCAATTAATCCCTACCTACCATCACCATTTCTTCTTTCATTAGCTTAAATCTTTAAAATCTTAAATATCCTTCTACAAAAATGTTCTCTGAAGTGTATGCAGATTTAACAGTAGAAAATCAAACATTATTTACTTTCCACAATGTTCTATGTCTTTATTCTGATTTGACGATGGTCGCTATTTCACTAACGTTTTAACGCTTGTAAAAGCATGTGAACGGGTATATAAACAGAATCTATTAGTTGTAACTACCCCATACTTGTGTGTGTGGTGGTGGCTTGGACTACCCGCAGTGCTATTAAATTTCAATTAATCTGTATATTTAGCAGGCTCACTTGATTATTATTTAAATCTGACCAGACTTTGCAGGATTTTAGTACATTTGTATATAGTAAGACTACATAGTACTATGTAGTAAAATTTTATTTTTTTTTACTTTATTTTAAATCCACAAACGCAAGTCTTTTCTCAATCTTCTTTTAAAAATATAAATAAATGAATAAGTACCTGATTGCCTTAATACATAGAATATGGGATACGTTGGGTCACGTTTACAAATGTGCATTTACCTGTGCTGCACTTATTAAAGTAGAACATTTACATTTTTATCAGTAAAATTATATTGGATATTACAATGTAAACAGAGTTTTCCGCAGGGAACAGTGCACTGTTTTTTATCTGGCTAAATTGGTGGCCTCAGTGAAAACACCATGTGCAAATGTGAATGTAGGATAAGAAAATTTGTTTATAGCAGTATTATTGCCACAAGTAGCTATTAAAGGCACTTGCAGACCAACCGCTTTCAGCTGTGTTAGATTGACTTCCTGAAAATCTCATGCAGAGAGATTTCTGTGTAGATAAAGCTATAAGTGCAACACATGTCTTACTATAGAAGCTGCTAGTTCAAAATTAATTCTGTGATCCCAGTTGCCTTTAGATGTTTAATTCTATATAGCATCATAGTTTTCTGATGTGCTCTGCAGTATTGGAGATAAACTAAATATTCAATGAAACACTGGAACTAATAATGAAAGAAGGTGAGGGGCTGCTGCTAGATATTTTGATCTAATATGTGAAAATTATTGTAAAGTTTCTCTTTTGTGCATTTTAACACGACTTTCAGGGTCAGAGAGCAACTATTACAACAAATGCACAAAAATATATAGTTCCTTCCTTTCAGAAACCCCTTTGCAAATTTATTCTATTACAAAAGCTTGTGAAAAACTTGGTTACAGATGTGCAGCTGTTGTCTGTTATCCGGTCAGTATGCCAGCTTAACACTGGAAATACAGCCTGGCTGTTCTCCAGTGTAGCTTGCACTTTGTTTTGGCATATGAGCGTGTGAGGAAAAAATAAATAATTCTGAGCACAATGACATCCTTCCACCTGCTTGTCAGGCACTATGGGTAATTCACTGCATATAACAAAGACACGCTTCCTTTTTATGTCATAGAAATAAATGTGGAACACTACATATTATATCTTCCTTTTTGCAGGTGACAACTATACCCCCTTGCTACGCAACAGCTGTACACTTGCAGCAAAATTATTGTTGTCTGAGGATCTGTGTTTTGACAAGGAACTACATGTATGTTATGATAGGGACCTCGATCCTTTCAAAACAGTTGTCTACACAGCAGATTTACATAGAAACTTTTACAGCAGGAAAGAACATAAGACCATTAAGTTAGCTATTTTCATCAATATTTTCTATTTTAACAATAGCAACATATTTGTCTCATGCATTTTTTGAATTATTTTACTGTATGTGTAAAATACATTCCACCACAGATGCTGGATGGCTATTGTGAATGATTTCACTGTTTCTGTGAGGGGGGATCTTATGTTGTCTTTCAGTCAATGTGAAATTGTGTCCCTTTATTCCAAATATATTCTATTCTACTATATTAATAATTTTCATTTAGTGGAGTGTTTCTATGATATGAGGTTTATCCATTCTCTGATATAAACTGCACATGTTCAGCTGTTTTGAAGTAATTTCTTAAGTTTTGGTATGCAGCTCCTGCACCATTATAGTAGCTTTTCTTTGAATCTTTTTCTATTTTATAAATGTATTTTTTTGGCGATAGGGGTTCCAGAACTGTACACAATACACAAGGCGACGTCTTACCAGTATAAAGTGGCACTATAACCCTTCCTGTTCCTGCTAACCTCTTCTTCTACAAACAAGTATTCTACAAGTTTTTGACTACACCGCTTGCTTACCTTGATTCATTTCCTCAGTTATTATTGACATTAAATCACCATTTATTCTGTATTTTGCTTTTGGATTTGTTTGTCCCAAATGTATTATTTCATGTTGATGAATTCAATTTAAGATTCCACACTTTAGTCAATTCATCTATGTTCTCTAAATCACTACACATTTCATTTAATACTTTTGGGATATCAACTGTTATAAATGTATCTACCAGCTGTAAAAAGACATGTATTGCCTTTGTAGTCTACAAGTAATCTCCCTAATGAATACATTAAAACAAAACAGGACCCAGGATGAATATCTGAAGTTTTCCAGTGAGTTGTTTACAATAATGTCTCCTGTCCTTTAGCCAAAACTTTATCAATTCCACTGTCTAGTCAATTCCAAGGTTTTTGGGTTTCTGAATTTATTCTGAGATTTGTTTTCAAATGCCTTCCTAAAATCTAAATGAGGAATCTACACTGAGAAGTGTAGTCTGTATGTAGTTCAAGCTAGCAGCCTTAGCTTTTTTATTATTGCACTCTAACCAGCTGAACTATCTAGCCCATGTGTTGTCTTATTTAAGATCAGTGGAAATAAACAAATCTTATACCTTTTGCGTGGTAAATATATGAAGCTGAGAGTTTTCCGGCGAGTTTGAAAAGTTGAGATGTTGCCTATAGCAACCAATCAGATACTAGCTATCATTTACTAAAATGCCCTAAATAAATGATAGCTAGAATCTGATTGATTTTTCAAACCGCCGGAAAACTCTCGGCTTGGTACATTTCCCCCAGTCTGTTCCCTATATGGCAGCTTCTGCTAGCCTTGTATATGGATGTATAAGTAATAATTTCAGGTGAAGGCATATTCTCGGTGTATGCAATATTATATCCCTGTATATGTTTTTGCAATTTATGGTATAACTTTTCTTCCTTCTTGAGCTGTTGGAATAATTAAAAGGATGCAAGTCCTCAAAAATGTTTGATTATTTATGCCTCGCAGTGTACACACAAGACATTGTTTTCATCTGTGCAGGTTATGCATAAATTCATGGAGCTTTATCTCCCGCTCCTTAGCCTGCTCTTTCATATTTTTGGGCCTGAAGCAAATAATGAGATGGAGTTGGACGACTTCTCTCCCCACAATGCACATTCGCAGTTATACCAAATGTCCCATCACTCACGTTCACAACTTTTTAAGTGCATGCTCTCTTATCACGTGTTGCTGTGATTTATCGACCCCTAGACCACACCAACAATTTCTTGAACACTTCTCTGCATGGCTCCCTAATTCTCCTGGATCTCTCTGCTGCATTTGACACTGTTGAAAACTCTTTTCATACAACCGCTACTATCCCTAGGTCTTCAAGACACTGTCCTATCCTGGTTCTCATTCTATATATCTAATCGCTCTTTCATTGTTTGTTTCTCTGGGTTCACCTCTGCTCCACTTCCCTTATCAGATGAAGTACCACAAGGCTTGGTACTAGATTCTCTGCTGTTCTCTATCTATACCACTTCCCTAGGAAAACTAATAGGCTCGTTTTGGATTTCAGTATCATCTCTACGCAGATGATACCAAAACTTCTCTATCCTCTACTGATCTCTCGCCTTCTGTGTTGTCCCGCGTTACTGACTGTCTTTTTGCCATTTCATCTTGGATGTCCTCTCGCCAACTCAAACTCAATCTTTCGAAAACAGAATTAATAATATTCCCACCCACAAACAGAAGTTATCTACCCAACATTTCTATTTCTGTTGACAACATGACCATAAATCCCACCCTACAAGCTCGCTGTCTAGGTGAGATCCTTCA
This sequence comes from Mixophyes fleayi, assembly GCF_038048845.1. NCBI lineage: Eukaryota > Metazoa > Chordata > Amphibia > Anura > Limnodynastidae > Mixophyes > Mixophyes fleayi. Next base: position 136,373,453 of record NC_134404.1, on the reverse strand, counting down.
CTCAGAACTATCTTTTGTTCCCCACATTGACTCTGTCTAAATCATGTTACATACATCTAACAACCATTTCCAGAATGCGCGAATATCTTACACAAGACACTGCATGAACAAATTCATGCACTCATCATCTCCCGCGTTGACTATTGTAATTTCCTCCTTACTGGTCTTCTCCCAAATCAGACTCTCACCCCTACGATCTATTTTGCACACAGCAGCTACATTTACCTTGAAAATCGTTCTTCCACCGCTGAGCTACTCTCAGTCTCTACATTGGTTGCCTGTTTTTCACCGAATCAAATATAAAATACTACTAATATATAAGGCCATCAACAGATCTGCAGCAACATACATCTCCAAACTTGTCTCAAATATATCTCCCAACTTGACACCTCCATACTGCACAAGATCTGCGTCTCTTAACCACTCTCGTTACATGCTCCCATTCCCAACTTTTTTTGGGCTGTACCCACTTTGTGGTCTTCAAGCGCTCTCTGAAAACTAACCTCTTTAGCCAAACTTATAATATTCCTCAGCCACTCTCATAAACTCATTAGGTTCCCATATTACCACCTTTTACACAGTTCACACAAGACAACAACCCTCTGACCCCCTGACCAATATTGCTGTGTGACTGTATCATATAGCTTACTAATCACATTTTCCTTTGCACTCTGGCTGAACCAATATGTAATATGTAGAACTTACCCTTGTGTAGCAAACTCCCATTGTTCCATAGATTTTAAGCTTGCAGGCAGAGGCAGAGCCCTGTTACCTGTCTGTCTGTATTACCCAGTAATGTTTTATTACTGTGTTTGTTTCCAATTAAACGTGCTAAGGAATTTGCTGGCTAAATAAATGTTGGTTATGATGACCTGTTGGGTCCTTGTCACGCCCCCAGTATTGTCATACCTTGATCCTAACGAATTCACCGCAAGGAGGAGATGAAGGAAAAATGAGGAAGAGTATGTATTTTTTGTAAATGGTGAATAAATAAATGTAAATACAAGCAGTCTTAATAAGAACACTCATAGAAAATACGTGAGGTCCTAAGAGAAGAATATTTTCCATCATCCTAATTCTCTTTTTCTTTTTCCAAGCTGTATTAAAGCAGCAAAAATAACACTAGGGCATCATGTGACAGATTTGCTTCAAGCCAGGTTTTCTTGAGAAATGGGATAGAGAGTTTGATCATTGGGGAGACCATATTTTCTGTACATGTAAGATAACTACAGGTAGTTTATTACGTTAAAAACTTTCCAAAAAACAACAAATTAAAGATAAAGTTCAAGAAGGCCATTTAACCAAAATTGTACAGTGCAGAATATGTTGCTGCACTCATTGTCAGATCGCATTCAGATTTGGTGATTTGTGTGTGGCAGCACTTGGATCAACTTGCACAGCTTTTTAAGCTTGCAACACCCTGATATCACCGATGTAAGCAATTTGCTAGGTTGCAAGATCAAGTAAAGAAATCTTATTGAAATCGATTGGACCATTACCGATTTATGGTGGAAAATACAGTCAGAAGGTGTTTGCTTTTGGCATGTTAGTGCAGTCTGAAGAGGACCGCACTAACAGACTTCTCTTAAGCCTAGAAATGATTCAGGTGCTTTACCCATTGGCCAGATCTTGTCCATTTTAGCTACACACATATTTGGCTGAATTGAAGGATAATCCTGTCGGTCAGCACTCTGCTTTGGTGGCAGAATCCAATTCTGTGTGGGCACCCTATGGAAAATCGGGAATATTAATGTGTAACATGACGTCCTCCAGTATTCCGGTTTCCTCCCACACTCCAGAAACATACTGGTAGGTTAATTGGCAGTTTGATCAGTTTGTTCTGCTGGATAGAGTGAAATACTATACTTTGCTCTAAAAATCTTGGGATGGAAACCGCAATCATAGTAGGAAGTTAGGCTAATCGAAAAAGAACTGAAGTCCAGTCCAACAGAAGTTTGACATTTTAATAGACTGATATTTAAGTGGACCTTTCCCATAATACAATATTATCCAGTAAGTGATATGTATCTGAGCAAGCAATTGAGGAAAAAATGCACAGAGCACAAGAGTGAAAAATGAATAAAGTTGTCAGTGCTTTTTCTCACCAACATTGATCTGTACATACATCAAATAAAAATAAAGTATTTGTGCCATTTTAGCCTTGTTAACTGTGAAGCCGTTTGTACATAACTTTAACTTAATTTCAGTGTTTAGCACATTCATGTGACATTTTAGTAATTCTTGTTTATGTACCTGAGCAGTTATAGAGTTTGAATATTAAATTAAAAACAAAGCTGCGATAAATGCCATCCTGTTTAATGTATTTGCATATTATGCATGGTATCAGCAGAGATGGCAAACAAGCTAGTCAGCAGCACCACCTCTTATTTTATTACATGTTTAGTATATTAATTTATATTAGCTTGGATAGTTTGTAAATAGTGAGCGGTTATGAGATTTGTCCTGTTCACTTCTGCTCTAAGCTAACTGCACTTCTGAGTATCACAGCTCTCAGCTGTTGTCAGTGTCAGCCCACAGATTCTCCTGTCTGTGTGCACAGCCAATGTGTGATTCTGTAAGGTTCTGGTTGCTCCTGTAGACATCACTGAATTAGGCACAGTTACATTTCCTCTGAGATTAGGCAGCAATATATAGAGATAGAAATTTTTTTCTTTCTCTTCCATATTGATTTGATCTATGTCTTGATCTCATTTGATGTAAGGTCAGCTAAATTTGTACCAGTGTGATAAAACCAACAAACCTTAATTCTCCACAATCAGACTTGCAAATATTGTAACTAAAAACAAACTTTTGTTTACAGAACCCTGGGCTGGTTTTACACATGCTCTGAATTACTGGGTAGTTCAAAAATAACATATTATGTAACTGTATGCTAGGCTGCAGCATATTTTAGTTGGTGAGGAAATGGGTTTGACTTATTATTTTGTTCCCTCTAAATATTGTAACTAAAGAAAACACAATCCATAGGTGGTGGAATAAATGAATTTACATCCATATGTACATAGCCATAGTAATAAGTATGTTGTGCACCAGTAATTATTTAAAGGCCAACTGCACTTCTGTTACATTTTTTTGCTACTACACTGCAAACTATACTGGCATGTGTGTTTTATGTGTCTTGAAATGGATTCTCAAATTAGATTTCATATGGATGACTAGTTTAAAAGGTTGGAGGGTTTGTCATGCGTGTGTGTGTGTGATCCCTCTTAGTAATTTGGTTGTTATATATTGAAATCCTAAGCCGAGTGTTTGGGATGGTAAATTGGATGATGGAAGTTTTTCTCTGTATTGTACAGTTTGGTCTTCATGTTTTGTAAATTGTTTTAGTTGCTTCTGTATGCATAAAATGTCTAGTGGTACCAGAGCATTTCTGAAACTAAACATGTTAATCAGTATTCAAATGCATATTTTGTCTAGAACCAGACAGACTGCTTGCAGTGAAACTCCTAGCTTGTTTTCTGTTGATGTCATGCTTTGGACTTCTGCCACCCCCCCATCCTCCTCCCAATCCTTTGCATTTAATTATATATTTATTTGGAATGTTGATATCTGTTCTGTTATGTGTTCTATCCTAAAGAAGGTACTACTGAATGATATTAGGGTTGATGAAAAGCAGAGAGAGAGTCTTTAGACATAATTTTTTTAGTACTTTATCACAGTTTCTTACGAGGCTGAAGTCGGTCAGCTTCTTATTCACTTATTTAGCAAAGGTTATTTTTAAAGGATTAAATAAAGTTGGATCATTGATTTCACATCAGATTAACACTAAAGGGCGTCCCTTACACAAACTGCAATAGTATTCATTGTGACTCAACAAGGATTTAGGCATGAAATCAGGGGGCAAATGGGCAAAGTCACCATATTTAATCATTTTGATAAATAGCTGTAGTTTTGCAAGGGTTAAATGCCATTGTTACACAAAATTGACAATGGAACTCAACACAGGGCGGTCCGTTACATGCAAAAAGCTTGCATTTTGCCTGGCCCAACACAGTTTTGGGCATGAAATCAGGTAGCAAAGTGGGCACAAATATCATTTTTATTATTTTGAATAAGTAGCTGTAGTTTTGCAAGGGTTCATGGTTTTTATTAAAAATTGCAACAAAAATATATCCTGTAACACTTTGTCCAAAATAAGAGACTATATACAAGATCAATGCGTAACAAGGACCAATAGGAATGAAAGTTCATATTTATCTTGAACACCCAATTCTCCTACAATTCTACCACAAAAACTACTGCGTCATGTTACAAATAAGATAACACTATACATCAAAGAAACATGACATCCTTTAACACAATGCTCTGCATTACAACAACCCAGTGACCAATCTATAATACCACCCACACATCCCTTTATTGTCGGGAAATGAAAACAAACTTTAAATGTATGTAAACCTTACAAAAAAATACATATTTCCACAAAATCGAATAGTGAAAGAACAGGATAGATAACCAAGAATCGAGGGACTGCCAGATAGCTACCACTTAAGGAGGTCTCAATCCCTGCTAGAGTCTTTCCCAGCTCATAGCATCCATCCGGCCCCTCTCCATTTCCATTATTTTCCAAACCTCATGCAGAATACTATCCGCCACCTCACTACAGGGAAGGATTTTGCCCTTAATGGACACTAAACACTGTGCACTCCACGAGTAAATTCTAACAGCTGCACTAATTAAAAAAACAAGTTCCTAAATCGTAATCACCTCACCTTTTCAGCTCCATACGTCAGGGTAAATAGGCCCCAAAAGACAGGGAAGGCCTAAGGCGTGGTACACTCCCTAGTAAACTTCTGTATTAAAAGGACACTGAAGGAAGAAGTGGTCCATTGTCTCCACCTCCCCATAACATTCCTCCCATGAATAACCACGATCGACACCCCTATGCTTCAGGTTCCTCTTAACATAGAGCCTCCAGTGAAACGCAAGCCAAATAAGATCTCTAAACTTAGGAGGAATCTGCTGCAGAGGAGCCTCCCCCTCGTTGGGTAGCTGGCTTCCGAGTTTAGGTGACCCCTTTCTCACTGCATGGTTGGATGGGGTCACGTAAAAAATCTTTTAGTATAGCATGGATACCTCTCTGCCTGTGTGGTTCAGGGTTTGAATGTGACAAGGAAATGGCAGATTGAAGTGGGTGAGGCACAAAACCACTGTTGGAGGGTGTTTGAGAGGAATATTTTGCGTACTCACTTTGATTTACTCGTGTTACTATAGGATTACCCAGGTGATATGTACTCAAAGGGTCTGTCTTTGGTGAATTCCAAGCAGATTCCTGCTACGTTTAGAGATCGCACTTTGCTTGTGTTTCACTGGAGGCTCTACGTTATGGGGAACCTGAAGAATTAGGGGTGTCTGATCGTAGTTGTCCATGGGAGGAATGTTATGGGGAGGTGGAGACAATGGATGACTTATTGCTTCAGTGTCTTTTCTATATAGAGGTTTATAGGCAGTGTCCCACGTCTTAGGCCTTCTGTGTCTTTCGGGGCTTAGTTACCCTGACTGGGTGTATTTAAGTGTTATGGCTAGTGTTCCAATCATGAACTTCTAGAACAAGCAGTAGAGGTCTTTGCCTATGGCGGCCTCCTAACCCGTAGAGCTAATTTTGCTCACAGGTACTCGGATGCCATCAGGTCTTAACTCTAAGTCAGGGGTAGGTAACCTGCGGCTCTCCAGGTGTTGTGAAACTACAAGTCCCAGCAGGCCTTGCCAGCTATCTGCTGGTTTATATACTGACAAAGCATGCTGGGACATGTAGTTTCACAACACCTGGAGAGCCGCAGGTTGCCTACCCCTGCTCTAAGTAGTAGGAACTTATGTTTGGAGACTATAGTGCCGGTAGTAGGAGGAGATCCAGGAGACAGGACAACATGGAATGGTCCAAGATACAAGCCGAGGCAACTGGTAAACAGGCGAGGTCCAGTAATCAGACAGAGGTCAGGGCAACAATTGTACAAGCAAAGTTCTGTGTTCAGACAAAGGTCAGGACAACAAGAGAGCAATTAGGGTCCGGTAATTCAGTCAGAGGGCAGGGCAACAGACAAGCAGGCAAGGTCCAGTATTCAGGTAGAGGTTACAACGGGAGTCAGTCAATTAGAGCAAGAATACACTGGAGCAACCTGGAGCAGGACAGCAACTAGATAAACAGAAGATATAACCGTCAGGGATGCTAAATCCTCCCTGCCTTAAATAGTACTGTCAGTCAATAGGATGGTGTTCATGGAGCGCCGCGAATTGTTATGATGTAATGTTTTGTTCCTGTTGATCCTTTTTACCCTTTGTTGTTTATAGTATATTTTATTTTGGGCAAAGTGATATGGGATTTATTTTTGTTGCAATTTTTTAATAAAAATAAAATCAACCCTTGCAAAACTACAGCTACTTATTCAAAATGCTGAAAATGGTATCTGTGTCCACTTTGCCACCTGATTTCATGCCCAAAACTGTGTTGGGCCAAGCAAAAGACAAGTGTTTTGCATGTAACTGACCACCCTGTGTTGATTCCCACTATTAAATTGGTGGTGGCTCAGCGACATTTAACCCTTGCAAAACTACAGCTACTTATTCAAAATGATAAAATATGGTGACTTTTCCCCCTGATTTCATGCCCAAAACTTTGTTGGGTCAGGCTAAATACTATTGCAGTTTGTGTAAGGGACACCCTTTAGTGTCAATCTGATGTAAAATCAGTGATCCAACTTGATTTAATCCTTTAAAAAAGACCTTTTCTGAATAAGAAGCTGGAGCGTGAATAAGAGGCTAACTTCAGCCTCGTCTGTTTCTTCTCATTTTCTCAAACATTTTTCCTTTTCCTATTTATGGCATCGTTTTCTATACCTTTTTAATCTGAATGGAGCTTGAATGCAGTCTTTAAAGCCTAATTTACTTTAATAGGTTCACAATTCCTATGAAGCAGCATAATTGCAACACAAGTATCTTTAAAAAGGAAATTTTTTCTTGGTTCCTATTAGTCATGATAAATGACAGCATCAAATAAATCAAATAAATAAGAATAAACCACATTGTGACTATTCAGTTTAACGCAGATGAAATCCTTCAGGAATATGTTGAGGTATATGTGCAGGGTGAATCCCACTTGTCCTTAGCAATGAAGGTGTTCAAATATCCACAAACTCCCCCCCCCCCCTCCCCCCTCAGGGAAAGGAGGCGTCTGAATGATGTAATTGAGTACTCTGGCATGCAGTCTCCTGCACTGCAGAAAAATATACAGAGCCAGGGAATGGACGAGGGCATAAAAGTGCCCAATCTCCCCCATCCTGGCACCTACACACTCAAGGCATCCTCTTTCAAACAATGTGGCCCACTTGTAATTATTGTTTGGTCATACATTAATGCCCTACACTATAGAAAACATGGAAAGCATGATGTGGGAGAGGTTTGTAATGCAAAGCTATCCTCCGACTTGTCTCCAAGAAGATATGGACACCTTCATTTGAAAGAGGATAGTCCACTCTTTCAAATGACGTGTCCTGTTTGTAGTTATTTTCTGATGATGAGCATAGCACCCCTACACTACATAAAGCGTTATAAATATAAACAGGATTATAATGTCCAGATCTCCCTATCCTGGCTTCAATAAACTCAGGGGTTTCCATATTTATTGCTGTAGGTTGTAAGTTTTTAAAAAATGGTTTATCCCTATTATTCCTACACATTTTATGTATTTCTTTCAAGACCATGCAAACTAGGTTTTCATAATAAAATATATGTGCTTGAAATTTTGTATGTAGAATCCAGATGTATGCTGTTTTGCAATGGTGGATTGAATCCCAAGAAACAACCACACAGTATTTCTTAGTGGTGTTCACACACACACTTGCTTTTAGTTTACTTTCTTGCAATTAAAAATGTGTATATTTATTTATTTTACCTGTTTTGTGTACAGAAAATTTGAGTTATTAATCAGCTAGCCATATCGTTCGCTACTGTTTCCTCTTAACTTAAAATAAATTTAGCTTCCCTTAATCCCTGTAGCATTGTCTTCCATATTACCTTTTTACAGATCAACGATCCCTTTCTGTAGCACTGAAGTTTCACTTTTTAGAGTTGTAGAATGCATTTCATTGTCTCCATTCACCGAGAGCTTGTGTGTTTCTCACCATTTACAGTATGATCGTGTGTATACTGCAGTGGCGTCAGTAATTCCAGCCCAAAATGAAATTTGCCTTGAAGTTCTGCAATTTTTGGGATGTACATATAGCTAGTTATAAAATGAATTTTACTACATGCACTGCATTTTTAGTATTTACTGTAGTATTAATTACATACACTGTATCTACCATCAGTTGTTGGCACTGGTGCTCCAATGTGGCCTACAGTTTGTTTTTATAAACTTGAGATTATCTGGAAGATTTCCTCCATTGATTAGGGCACAACACATTCCTCTTAGTTTTAGAAATTGACTCAGTTAAATAGTAGTCTAGGGTATATGTAGAGCAGATTAGATTGTTATAACGAAAAATCAGTGAGTTACTTTGTCATTTAAATATTTTAATATAAGATTCTGTATGTTACTGAACTTGGTTGTCAGCTGTCGCACGATAAGGTTTTTTTTTTATGTCTTTGTGAAGGAATTGGAATTTCCCCTCGGGTTCTGCACATTTTTTTCACTAGCTGTAACACGTTATGAAAAGTGAAATGTTTAAGGACTCGTATACAGATGCCTGCTAAAAGCATAGACAAAATCTTGTGCTTTAAAAATAGGATTAGTTTAAAGCGAGCACAACGTTCGCTTTGTAACCATTTCAGAGTTGCTTGCTGCGTTCATGAATGTTAACGCTAAGTACACCATGCTACATGGAGACTTTGAGAACACTTTTTGAATGATCAGTTAAACATACAGACCAACCATAGTGTAAAATGCACCAAAATTAGAATGCTGCAGACAACTTTGCTATTGACACAAAGCAAACGTGTATGTACAGGTCCATTCGTCTATATTTTTTACACCATCAGTCTTTAAAGACTAGTAAATGCCCTTTAACAATTTGCGATAAACACCTGATAATTGCTACTTGTGTGTCTAATGCCTTAGTCTTTTAGGTGCTCTGTGTAGTCACACATGTCTTAAATAGTTCAATGTGTATGATGCTCAATAACGGACATCCATTTTGGTATATGTTTACAAATGAGTTTGTCAGGAGTATTAAAGCAGTCAACCACATTCCAAACAGTCAATGTTTTAAACAACACAGTGATGCGCACTTGCATATGGAGTGGCTTTTTGGTATAGAAAATTATCTCAAACTTATTACTGATCTACCACACCTGGATATTTATTTTATATCTGTGTTCTATAGAGCTCAAAATAAGTTTTGTTTGGTATGTCATTTTCTTTCTGTATTCCTTTTTATTTTTTTATTTTTTTTATGACAAAAAAAAAAGTTGTATGGTATTTAGTTATGACTCCAGCTAAAAAACATAAAATATATTGTTTAGTTTATAGTTGTTTTTAGTACTTAAAATACTCTACTTGTTAGTGCTTTTTAGGATTGCATTGGTCAAACAAAGTTCAACATATTTTATTATAATTTGGCCACTTGGGGCATTGTTCAATGATTAACTTCTGACTATTTTATATAATTTGACCAAGCAATCCGTATGAAGTATTCAGATTTTGTTAATAAATGCAACTATACAGAACATTTTATCTGTGCAGAATTGCTTGTGCATGTATGTTGTTTTTTTTATGAAAAGAAACTTCCTGTAAACTAGATATATCACATTTTAAGAAATGTATATCAAGCCACTCTAGTAGCACTATATTGAGAATCTGCAGTAATGCCAGTTTAGACCTTTGTGGAAGTATAATTAGAAGGCATTATAATACTAGGGGCTCAGATACCGACATAAACCAAGAAATAAAAAAAAGTCATACATTTTAATGGTTCTCATTTTGGATGTGACATTTGAAATCGCCAAAACAAGTCAGCTAAAGAAAGTCTACTGTGCATGTCGGTGTTGGTGCTCAAGATTCATTTTTACTAATTGCTCTTCTGAAGACTGATCATTCTCTTATTTTTCCATTTATGGTTTTCTTTATATTTCAGATCTAATTTTCACTTTGTTGATACTGGTCACTTATTGACTGTCAAGATTCCCCGACCCCCATCTTAAAGGGTTACTACTGAGAATTGATTTAAAAAAGAAAAAGTTTTTGTCTAACTAAAACAGTCATTGCAGTCCACAATTTTTTTATTGTTGGTTACAGACTGGGGTAGGGAGTGTGAGATCTTCACAACATGTCAGCCTAATAGCTGCGATCGCCATGTCAGAGTCCACAAGTGCTGATTAAAGGCAGATTTACTTTTTCAAGTATTATTCATATTTTCAATAAGTTGTGGTACCAACCTAAAGGTTTTAATTAGGCAAAGCTGGATGACAAGATTAATATCTGGCACCTTACATGTGTGAAATTCAGCTTCAGTGTCATTGGGTCCTGTTAGTGTAGTCGGTGACAACACAGAGACCAATAGGGTAACAGAAAAATGAAACACTTCTCGTACTCCCTACCCTATCTGCTTACATGGATTTAAATGATTATTTACTATTTTTGTGTCTGTCCCCTATACTATTTGGTTCATGGAAACTTTTCATTTTAGTGTTGCCTGTGCTGTGAATTTGGTGCACCGTAAACCTGTTAATGGTGTTAAGGGCTGTGTACCCCATACTGCTATGAATATAATACATACATAAAACCACTATTCCCTCTGGATTTATTACCCAAGCATGAATATATTCTATTGTATTTTTGCCCTCTGCTTCATATTTCATATATCTTGTAACATTTCCATGTTGCCTGCAAGCTATTCCTGTGTTCCAGCCACATAAAGATTGCCTTTACAGTGTCCTACAGGCTGTGTTCCAGCAGGACACTACTAATTGTGGAGAGGGGAAATATTCATGAAACGTTCTATGTTCTTCTAATAACTCCCCCAGGCCATCCTCCACGCCATGACATCATCTGAAACAGAGGCCATTGTGCTGCACAAACGAGGCCGGATCATCCACATCTTAGAACTAATAGACCACTCTTCTAAACAAGTGCTGAAAGGATTTGGAACTTTTCCAGATCATCTATGTAAAGATACCAGAAAAATAACGGAGCAGCTGTTAACTGGACTTCAAATCTTTTGCATAGACATTGGTCTTTACTGTTCGTGTCTACAGTTTTCACATAAAGTTATAGAACTATATATAACTATTTAAATCTTCTTGGTGTTGTATAGCACCAGTAGATGGTGAATAACTTGTGTCATAATGCAGGACTTTGTACCTTTACATGAGAAACTAGAGAACCCCAACACAGGTCATGCAGATTGCACCCTACAGGTCATATAGTTGCTTTTCTGCATATGGGTAAATAGGTCAGCATATAGATTTATTTTATTTTTTTTGTATTGAGTGTTACAATTGATCAGTTGTATGCTATAAAGCGACACTATCCTAAAATTGAACTGGCCTAGAACAGAGGAATATGTATGTGTGTTTAACACCATCAGAGAAACAAGGTAAAGTCCTATAACAAGAATGCTTTTATGAATTGATCCCTAAATATTTACATTAAAGAAACACATAGGGGGAAAAATAAGTCAAGTCCCTTTTATTGTGCAGTTGAGATTTTATAATTATCTTTTATTTATAACGGCGCCACAAAAGGTCCACAGCACCATACATGACATTTACTGTAGTATACAATAAACGCTACATAATACATTACATAATATAATCACCCATTTATTTATATAGCGCCACTAATTACACAGCACTGTACAGAGTAATACACGATAATAGACTAAATGCAAAAAAATTCACAGACCAAACGTCTACTGATTTAACGTTACCATAAAGATAAATTGGTAACTGTGAATGAAAGTGATAGTAATGTCCAGCATGAAGTAAACCTGTGCTCAAGAAGTCAGGGCTAGGGAAGCAGGCCTAAAGGTACAGAGGGTGATTAAATAGTAGGAGAACACAGGGAAAGAGGGCCCTGCTTATGAGAGCTTACATCCTAAAGGCTGAATCGCTCACAGCAATTTCTTGCTTTCAAACTACCGCTCAAAAGAGAGTTTGATCTACTAGGCCAGTAGTGTTTTACAAAGTGCATCTTAAAGTGTAAAAGACATGTTTGGCTGGGAGAGAAGTGGCAAAATGGCAAATAATTTCTAGAAAGTGGTGTTCTTTACAGTATGAGAGAATTAGTTACTTGAGTCAGTGCTGTCTCATATGAGTGTAACTGGAGGATTCCAGTCTAACAGGACATAAGAGGAGTGTTGTAGAGAACTGGTTTTTCGTGTGAATGACAGAGCTTTGCATAAAAGGAACAGTAATTCCTCTTTCACACAGAGGTATGAATCTGGGAATAACCCAGGTTGTCTCTCTGTGAATGGGGCCACAGGTTATTCTTGGTTTGGAGCCGGATACACTGCTGTCTGAAAGGTTTTCCTGGGTTATTCGTCCCGGGTTCTGTTAAAAAAAAAAAAAAAAAAAAAAAAAGCCCATTTGGAGGGGTTCAACTTGAAAATGCAGAGCAGACACGGGTCCAGTGTGAAAGGCGGCAACCTAGAATATACCCGGGACCAAAGTGCAGTGTGAATGGTTGCAACACTGGTTGAAACCATGTTCATTATCCCATGTCGGACTCTGGATTTTGGTGAGAAAGGGGTAAATGATATGAAATCCTGCCTAATACAGTAAATAATTTTAAAATAATTTTATGGTTCTGTTTGCTCAGTAATAAAAATTTTTACCTTTCTTGCAAGTTTAGGCTTTATACCCATTGGAAATTGTTTTGCCTTAAAAAATAAAAAAACTGTACAAATGGTTTTGATATGCAGGAGATCGTCTAGGTTTCCCCAATGTATTGTCTTGTAATAAAAATGAGTGAATGGAGCAGCCATCATTCAGGAAACCGCAGCTCTGCTGAACATAATTAACATCGAGAGTGGGTATGAGGTTACTGTAAAAAAGTATTTCCATTTTCTGGCCAATTTTTATGCATTGTACTAGCATTATAAACCCTAGTACAATGCCTGACATTGATGCCAGTGGGTATGAGGCCTTAAAAAACATTAACCTGAAATTAATAATCTCAGAGTTCATGAAATTGGGAGATATTTGATATGCTTCTCGCATTTTTTTTTTTGTCTAATGTCCAGACAAACACTATTTGAAATGTACACTACAGAAAAGTGTTCAGACGCTTGACCATTACATCAACAGGGACTCAAATACATATATTTTAATATGGAGTTGGTCCCCCTTTTGAATCGATAATAGCTTCCATTCTTCTTAGAAGGCTTTCCAGAAGATATTGGAGTTTGTGCCCATTTATTCTGTAGAGCATTTGTGAGATCAGGCACTGATGGACGAGAAGGCCTGGTTTGCAATCTCCGTTCCAGTTCATCCCAAAGGTGTTCGATGGGGTTGAGGTCAGGGCTCTGTGGGGGCCAGTCAAGTTCATCCACACCGATCTTATCAAACCATGTCTTTGTAGTCCTTGCTTTCTGCACAATCATGTTGGAATAGGAAAGTGCCTTTTCCAAACTGTTGCCACAAAGTTGGAACAATAGCATTGTCCAAAATGACTTTGTATGCTGAAGCATTAAGATTGCCCTTCACTGGAGATAAGGGGCCTAGCCATAACCCTGAAAAACACCCCACACCATTATCCCTCCTCCACCAAACTTTACAGTTGGCATAATGCAGTCAGGCAGGTAACGTTCTCCTGGCATCTGCCAAACCCAGACTCGCCCATCTAATTGCCAAACAGAGAAGCGTGATTCGTCACTCCACAGAACACATTTCCACAGTCCAGTGTCTGTGTGCTTTACACACTACTCCATCCAACGTTTGGCATTGGTCTTGGTGATGTGAGGCTTCCATGCGGCCATGGAAAACCATTCCGTTAAGCTCCCGCCGCATTGTTTTTGTGCTTATATTAATGCCCGTAGAAATTCAGAACTCTTCAGTTATAGAATCAGTAGAGCGTTGGCGACTTTTACCCACCATGCGCCTTAGCAGTCATTGACACCGCACTGTCATTTTACATGGCATTCTGCTTCGTGGCTGGGTTGTTGTCGTTTCTAAACGCTTCCACTTACAGTTGACTCTGGAATATCCAGCAGGGATGAAATTTCACGAACCCTTTTTATTCCAAAGGTGGCATCCTATCGCAGTACCACGCTTGAAGTCACTGAGCTCTTCAGAATGACCCATTTTGTATCACAAATGTTTTCCAATGAAAACTGCATAGCTAGGTGCTTGATTTTATACACCTCTGGCAACGGGTCTGATTGAATTACCTCAATTCAATAATTAACAGGTGTGGCCATATAGTGTATTTGAAGACTTGACGAGTCAAAAGTAAAATATTAGTCAGTTGTCTGCATTATTTTCTTTTGTTTGTGCTGTATATTTTATTGCTGTCTCCGTGGGCAGCACATAAACCACAGATTAAATAGAAGCAATGCAAGTAACTTCTAAGAATTACTTATCTGGGTGAACCTCATGTCTGTCCTTTAGACAGAAGTCTAATGATGCCTTAGTAAAAGTAAAATATTTTTGTTTAAATAGTTCTGATATAGGGGTGTAGCTCTGGATGTGGAGGACACATTTTCTGGCTGCTGCTGAAAGTGCCATTATCAGATTTTTTTTTTTACCTCCTTTGGATATTCCTGTATTGTGCGTTAGAATGCTGAAGATTGCCCAACTGTGAAGGTAGATGATTTACCAGGTCTTCTGTTGAAATTCTCCACACCCGCATGTAGTAGCTCTTTATGATGGGAAATGACCAAAGACAATAATATGTCCACTGAGGGTTTGCTGCACTTGGAACAGCTTTAGTTATCCGAAAGACCCATAATAAGCCTGCGATGGGGTGAGAGGTATCGTCTGTGAAAGATGTTTAAGGAAAATTCCACGTGCATGGCTGTGAGATGTAATTTGTATACTTCTAAATCTGGAAAATATATTAGCCATTGTGCAAGACCTGTCTTAATTGTGGTATGGTCTAAGAAGTCACTTAGGTAATTGAAGTGTAGTGAGATTGCAATAATACGTTTGTAATACAGTTGTTTATTATATATTACATGTTTTTTTCAAGGGAAATTTTTTTTCTGAAAAATACAGACAACATAGAGCTTTGGTATTTACAAAGCAAGCTTAAGCGTTGTCCCATTGCTCTAACATTTTTATGAAAGTTGCCGTTTTTCCAGAGTGGTCAAATTAAGTACCCATGTACATAAACATAACTTATAATTGCTTTTTGACATATTTATATAGCTTAATTTTAAAGATTTGTATAACTAATTTGTATGATCACATTAATGTGAAAATACATGAAATGGTTTGTTATTGCTTCAGATGACTATAATGTATTGGCCTGCACATTAAGCTTCACTAAATACATTTTTATATTTTCTTTCTGTGACATTCTGGTATATGTTTTTATAATTAGACAGATTTGTTTATATTCTTTTTCTTGGATATGATGCAAACTTGTTGCTTGGATATAACTCGGAGAGAGCATCACAGAGATCTCTTACACAGGGCAAATGGAAACAAAATACTATTCCTAATAATAAGTCCTAATATAAAAACATTACTGAAAAGTTCTGATACTTCAAGGTGTTCTGTAAAAGGTGGAAACCTTAAGTAAATTTGACTCTGATCTACTATTTTGGCGAAGGGCTTTCTGATCACCATTGTACATCGGGTCTCCTCCCCAATCTACCTACAGATTCATTGAAGATCTGTTCTCACTTATTTCATGGATTTTGAAATATTTGCTTACTTACTTGGTGTTGTCTTTGACAAATCACTTTTACGTAGGTTTTATCATATTGCTCTCATTAAGTGTTCTTCATTTGAGCAATTTTCAGCTTATGGAACAAATTATAGTTCTTTTGGCCATTTAAGTTCAACAGTATGAGTGAATATGGAACTCCATAAAAAAGATATTGTTCATGTCCCCTGTGAAGTCTCCTTTCACATTGACACCAACAATGCCTGTCTCATACAGGCCAGTGAGTGGTAACACAGAATAGAGCAGGGTCAAAAAGTTTAAGACATCTGCAGGATTAGGAGAATGCAGCGTGCCAGATAAATAAAACTCTGCATTTATTCTTAACATGGTGAACGCCAGGTAAATTAAATGGTTCTTCCTCACCGGGTTTGTGGTGCATTTCTAAGTGTCGCCAAACCTCTAACAATCCACAGTGGGAAGGGAAAAGACTCACATCAACATCGTCATCATTGGGCACGTAGATTCTGAAAAGTCCACAACAACTGGACATCTTATGTAGAACTGCGGTGGCGTTGACAAGCAAACCATTGAAAAGTTTGAGAAGGAAGTTGCTGATATGGGCAACGGCTCCTTCAAATATACTTGTGTTGGACAGAAACTGCATGCTGAGTGTGAATGTGGCATTTCTATTGAGACCAGCAAATACCTTGTTGCAATTATTGATGCTCCTGGCCACAGAGACTTAATCAAGAACATGATCACTGATACTTCTCAGGCTGATTGTGCTGTCCTAGTTGTTGCTGCTGGTGTTTGGTGAGTTTGCAGCTGGTATCTCAAAGAATGAACAAACTCGTGAGTATGCTTTTGTGGCTTATACTCTGGGTGTGAAGCAGCTCAATATTGTTGTCAACAAAATGGATTCTACTGAACCACCATACAGCCAGAAGAGAGATGAGGCAATTGTAAAGGAAATCAGCACTTACATCAAGAAGGTTTAATTCAACCCTAATACAGTTGTCTTGTGGAAAACTAAAATGTAAAATTTATTTAGGATTACCTTCGCAACAGAAAGCAGAGTAGCAACAGTGCCAGACGGCTGCTGTAAAGGCAAATATAACCCTGGGTTGCATAAAAAGGGTGGGCTAAGTGCATTTGGATGCACACAATGTATTGTTGAATAAGTCACTAGGAGTAACTTGAATGTGGATTACGGTTTTGGGCACCTCATTGTACCATACTTATTATTATTATTATTATTATTATTATTATTATTATTATTATGTCCTTTTTACAGAGGCAGACAACCTCAATATAGAGACCTGAAGGTTTATATTGCAGAGACATTAGAAAAATAGATTTGTTTACTTTGGGGGGAAACATACCTTAGAGGCGGTCAATACAAAGTTTAATGACGTTTTTGTACCATGAGCTCAACTTTATTTTCAAACTTTCTAACTATGTAACTAAGATGCTAAAGCAAATTACACAATTGCCATCTATTGAGTGAATCACAATATTAACTTTTATATATGCCAGTGTTGGGGACCTTTGTTGTTCCACATATGTTGCTGCAACAATAAGGTCACCAACCCTAGGCGGTTTGTTGTTTTCTGTAATGGCAGGCTGTTCCTATAAAAGCCTGTCACACGAATTCCCTATACGTGTAAATATTTTCCTGTGCGCAGCCATTAACAATGTGTTCAGTGCATGTTTGAATCGCATGGGGAACGCATCAAAATTGGAACAGCATGATCATATGGCATTGGGAATGTATCTGCAACACATGTAGTTGCAGATGCATTCACATTGCTGACTGTTTAAATGTGTTTTCTGAACGTAGTCTGCACTGTTATTTTGCTTGTTGTCATGATGGGCATATTGGAAATGGAATTCATTCATCAGATTCAATCTAAAAATACACATGAATTTTGAGTCATTCAGGTGCTTTCCTTTTTTTAAAGTCTGTATGTATGCCCCCTTGCAAAGCATTGCCCTGGCTAAAGTGTTTTAGCTGCTAAAAAGGAATACTAACCCTATTCAATATTTTTGTAATTTAAATATTAGATAGTCCTATGTCATTTCTTGGCTTCTATGAATGGGTTTGAAAGTGTAGAGATTAGCTGTCCTACATTACTATTAATTTATGTACACCATTTAATTTCCTTATTGCCTCCTGGTACCTTCCTATTCGTCTTTAGCTGGCCAGGTAAGCCAATCCTACCTCTCAATGGTACAAGACTAATTTGTCTATTTTGGTGACATATTTAGTGGTGGATTTAATTCAGCAATTATGGTAGAGAAATCTCCGCTCATTTTTGCTCACACCTAGTTTCAGAACAGTGACATGGGGATATGTTGCGTGAGGCTCCTATGGGAGCTTGCACTTCAATCTGCTCCATAGCATGCCTAGCGGTCGTTTACTTCTAGGATGGTTCAGTTAGTGTAGTAACGAGAACCATGCACACAGGCGAATAGTGGTGACCTATGGTCATCTTCTGACCACATTTACAAATACCTTGTGATTTTGTAGCAGTTGCCCTATATATCGATTGGTGAGACAAGAATTAAAGCTAAGCTAACCTAACAACACGTGTCATCTTCTGCAACTTAAGGATTCTGTACCTTTTAATTAGCAACAATGTGTTGAATATGACACAGACACAAGCCACTAGTGTATCCCTATCCTTAATCATATGTAATAATCAGGGCCGTAGCCTGGCAGCCATTGAGGTTGGACGCACTGAAGCGGAGCTTCGTCCACTTACATTAAAGAAAACTCCATCCACTCTCCGAACTGTGTGCCACTGAACTTCGTTGTTAGATCCAGAGGCTCTCTGGACCACACAGGCTCTGACTGTTTGCTCTGTAGTCTGTCCTCGCACCGAACTCCTCATATGTAATAATCACAATACAACAACTGAGGTGGGTATGAATTTGTGGGTGTGTTTTGCCAGTGGCAGCCTGGACAGGTCAGGGGTTCACATAAATCTCTGTAAAGAAGAAAATCCAAATATGCCCATATTCTGTACAAAGGGATACCCTAGAACTATGCCTAGCATATGCAGGCCACTGTAAGCAAAGACTGTTGATTATATTCCTTGTTTGTTCTCTCTAGATGAAGACTGGGAAACGCTGTCAGTATTTGGCACAGTCTGTTTCCGTGCTAAGAAAATCTAAATATAAATTACAGATGGCATCACTCCTCTTATGACTGCATAGTTCTCAATGTCCTCACTGGATCTGCTTCACTATTCCTTATATTTCTTAAGCCAGATATTTTGTGCAGCACGTTTGAATTTTTTTATCCGAAAGAATGATTTTGAGCCCCTTTCCCAAAGATTGCGACTTATATATTTTTAATGTGTTGATTAGGAAAAGTCAGGAATAAAGCAGCAGAGTTCATTAAAGTCTGCGGTATGTATAGTTTTCATTAGTGAAGAGGGCACACATTTCCTACAAGACCATAGATTCGTAGCCTGTATGATGCAGAGCCCTGCAGTAAATCTTGGTGTAGAATAACTGACTCAAATAGGGAGGCAAGCAGCAGTATGTTTTGTGGCAGCTGTCTATCATATTTTCCGATAAATCTTTCCAACATCAAGATTTGCAAGTTTGTTTATTTAGTGAATTGTTGTTCTTTCCAAACATTAGGATATTCTGGATACTCCATTTTGTATTTATATAAGCAGGACAAAATTATTTTTAGAAGTCTAAATTCCCTAATATACACATACAGAGAGAGACTAGGGTCGATTGTGATAGCAACTAATTAACCTACTAGTATGAGTGTGGGAGGAAACCGGAGAACATGCAAACTCCACACAGATAAGGCCATGGTCGGGAATTGAACTCCTGACCCCAGCGCTGTGAGGCAGAAGTGCTAACCACTTAGCCACCATGCTTGCCTTTACAGTCTTATGCTGTCTTTACACTGCAATTGTTTTTAAAACATTTTGTTTGTTTCCATCTATGACCACCGTCATAAACTACTGTATTCCAACCTCTACAATATTGTATCAATGGAAACTAATATTCGACAAAAGATTGTTTGCTGCAACATCACTGGCAATTCCCTTGCAAGTGAATCTACCAATCCAGTGCTGTTGCTTCTACATCCTCTAATTGAAATTATCCGTAGAATCTAATAGATTCAGGGCAATAATCATTGAATGTGCAGCAAGCATAAATTATATACTTAAAGCACCAATCTCCGAATTGTTTGTCTCTTGCTTACTGTCTACTCTATTAAACAGGTGACCTCATACTGCTCATATTTCCTTATGTATGTACATATCAGTTATTGTCTGTTTTGAGTACATTATTTTGCTCAGTAATGTATAGGCATTGATATTCAGAGTTACACAAGTTTCATGAACTTTTTAAATGAGAAGGTAACACACCCTCTGCAGGGCACAAAGTTTAACATGACAATTACACACTTTTATATGCACAATTACTATGTATTTGCAAAATGTAATCCGTTGACAAAAACTGTGTCAATTATTGTAGCTTGTTCTTGTGGCTATAAAGATGTCTTGCTTAAGTTGGTACTTTACGGAAGTAATGTAGCTTCTTGTTACTTAGATTAAGTGAAACATGCATTGTGACCAGGGGTGCCCAGACGTTTGCTTTCAAGTGTATATTAATCTCCAAAAGTATCTTCATTTGCTGTTTAAAAGCTCAATGGATCTGATTACTATATCTTTGCCTCCTTTCATTTTTGTTTTCCCCTCTCTATTGGATCTCAGTTGTACATAACCTTTTCAGCCTTGCATAAGTATTTTGTTTTTCATCTTCCATCTTTTACTTCCTATCCCCTCTTCATTTTACATAATTTTATTTGTTGACAAATGGTTGCTTGTTAATATCCATAAAATGTAATTATTTTTTCCCCCCTGCATCCATTAGTGTGTGGTATACAGTTCACTGTTCTCAATGCCTCCCAGCCAATC
Source organism: Mixophyes fleayi (assembly GCF_038048845.1). Classification (NCBI taxonomy): domain Eukaryota; kingdom Metazoa; phylum Chordata; class Amphibia; order Anura; family Limnodynastidae; genus Mixophyes; species Mixophyes fleayi. The sequence continues at coordinate 136,352,717 of NC_134404.1, read as the reverse complement.
CTAAGAAACCCTTAGTATCACCCAATGAAATAATAACACTCAAACAGTGACTGTTAGCGGCGTCTGCTAACGAAACTACTTTCCTTTTTACCAATCAAGATACCTGAGGGTTCAGTCCCTGAATCCCTGGCAGTGAAGCTAGAGAAGCTTTATTCTAAGAAATTGCTGTTTTCAGAAATGAATCAAACAGCTTAGTAAAAAAATCTTCCAGGAAAGCCAGTAAAGCCACTGTTTGATGTTAATTTATAGCAAAGGTCGACTGTTACAGACGTTTGTAATTTAAAGGTGCACTGACGATGTTCTCTTCTTAATTGTGCCTTGCGCAGGGAAATGTGTATGTTGGATGTGGTTTTGTTACTCACTGTGCAGGCTGTGAACAGACTTGAGAAGTTGTCTGCCACCTCTTTGCCTGCTCCCATATTCACCCAATGATGTCATTGCTTGTCACATTTATGTGACAGACAATATGAGAAGATTCTGTGACTCCATTGGCAGGCTGTGTGTGTGTGTGTGAGGGGGATGGGGGGGGGGGGCGATGAAGGCATGTTTGGGAATGTATCAAACAATGGTACTGTGCTAACAGGTGAGCTTTGCATGTACTTCCTAGCAGGACACTTAGGGATGATAAACAATGGCTGAATATTGATGGTGAAACATATGCCCTAGCACCATCATTGAAACAAGACTATTTGTATACATTCATTCATTTCAATTAGACAAATACAAATATAATTAGTTTTTAATAAAATAGTTAACCCCAATAAATTAAATAATTAATAATTAATAATTAAATTTGTTCACAAGCACTCTGTCAACCCTTTCAGCTGGATGGTAGTGGGATAAGGTGCATTTCTGTCTGAACCAGCAGAGTGGGGTCACTTGGGACATACCTTAGACTATTCTTGTTTGCTTACTGTGCTCAGGACAGCTATGCTTACAGTGATGTAACTAGACCATGTGCTCATTGATTTACAAATATTTAATTTTGGTCAGTGTCTTTGGTAGATGCCATTCCCTTAAATAAAATTCCTAAGCAGCAGTTACGGGACGTGAATACACAATACTATACCGTGATTACAAAACAGTGGACATTCGCTCTACTGAAAGATTAAATAATATTTTGTGTGCGATACGTACATATTTTTGTTTGCAGAAGGACTAGTATGAAATGTTCAACTCTTTTGTAGACCTTGGCAAACTGAGTAATAGTCAAAATGTTCTGTTTTAGATCTATCGCGGAATAGACTATGTGAGATTGCTGCAGAGATCTGCCACTATGTTTCCTTGGAAAGCCTAAACCTTTACCAGAACTGCATCCGCTATGTGCCAGAGGCAACTCTTAACCTGCAAGCGCTGACCTTCCTGAACCTCAGGTACAGTCTAATTTACAACATTGTGTAACAATGAGATCAATCTCTACATTTTTTAAATAATCCTGCAAAGGCTAAATAAGGAGTTATTTTGTTGGCAATAAATGGCCTTACCCGGCCCAGGGAAGTAGCATCTGATACCGGCTCAGTGTGGAAGAGCCAAGCACTTGATCTATTTGTGGTGCAAACTGTTTAAAATTCACATGTGAAACCACAAAATGCTTAATAAGGTTATATTTCTGATTCCAGTTTACAATCTCTATACTCGACCAATACAATTTTATGTATTTATTTACAGTGTACATTTTTAATCCCATTATTTTTATTTTTTGTTTTTTCAAGTCGGAACCAACTGACTTCACTACCTGGGCACCTCTGCAGCCTTCCCCTGAAAGTGCTTATTGCTAGCAACAACAAGCTGGACTCTTTGCCAGAGGAGATCGGTCTTCTGAGGCATCTGACAGAGCTGGTAGGTACTCTGATCAACCCATTTTAACATATGCCTTCAAAGGTTTATATGCTATAAATGCACAGTTCTGTAGAAGAGAATGTTCTGCTTTAGTGTAGAAAACCATTGGATATATGAATATTTCATACAGAGTTAAGTTTGACACTAAAATCATGCTGCCTAACTGTGACATGAGCTTATCGTGCCTACATTGTGCTGTGGGGAGACTCTGCACCTTACACTCTTTAGTTACAGTCTGTCCAGTCTCATATAACCATCTCCTTAGTATCACAATTACATAAGTGGACAGATCACTGTCTCATACATGATCAGCACATTCCTCTGTTGCTGTGAACATTCTGATTGGCTAATAAATGGGATACACACAGATGACCAGGAAATGAAGATTGTATCAATAAGGTACTTAGACCTTGGTCAGCACACAAAAGAAAACCTGGCTGATTCGAGCCATGGTAATATTCATGCTTTGTGGCTTTTTGGTTTGTATCAATGTATTTATGTGTAAATGGAACTATAAAATTTTTAATATTTGTAATAAGAGAAGTGCATTATCAGCCTTGCTCACAGGCAGAATTTTTATCATCATCATAGTCATCCTATACCTGGCTTCATACTATAGTGAAAGCTCTCATGAACTTGGAGAAGAGCAGGGTTACTTCACCGAGTTACTGCTGTCCTCCATTTACTTCAGTTCAGCTGCTGCAACATATTATGTTATTATTGAGTCTGTATGATTCGTATAAATTGTAGTTGAGTAGGGATATTCTAAACTGTAACACTGAGAACATCTAATACAACTTTCCTCTCCAGGATGTGAGCTGCAACGAGATCCAAGCACTCCCTACACAGATTGGCAAATTAGAATCATTACGGGATCTCAATATCAGGAGAAATCACTTGGTACAGCTGCCAGAAGGTGAGTGGAAAAAATGGTAGTAACTAAACTTATAGCTTAATATACGGATCCAGTGGAAGGTATCACATTCTTCCTCTATACAGATCTATCAAGTTTCTCACGTCATTATATCCTGTCACGTAGCACTTCTTTATACAGTGAAAAGAAGTGCTAGATCTTGTTCTGTAATTTAAGGGTTACATTGTTCCCTTCCCCCTTCCAATTTGGCACAAGTATTGATTAAAATGATTAAAGTGCACGTAAATCCACCCTTGGACACAATTTATTATACCGTTACGTTTTATATCTGCAGTGTTTATACTTCAGTATTTCTCATTGCTGACAGTTGACAACTTCAAAACTCTTCTTCTTAAAAGGCAGATCTTCTCCTGCTTCTCTCTTCATTGCCTTGTAGACGCTTGGATGATTGAAAGGTTTATGCACAGTGGCATGACCAGTGATGTCATTGCAAGTCTGAGGGACAGTAAACTGATATGATAAACTAGTTGCTTTGCCTCCTTTCCTGACATTTCCCCCAAAAACAAACAAGCAAATCAGTCTATTGAGTTTTAACTGCATCTTGGCCACAAACACGTATTTGTAACAAATACATTCTTGTTTATGTACATATTTGGACAGCACTTGGCTATACATTTTATAATGACTATTTGGCAATTACTAGCCATATGTGATATTTGTCTTTTGATGTTTGTAATACGAGGTGAAATAGCCAATCATAATTTACTTTTTAATGCAGCTGTGGCTGCAAGTCATGGGGAGGCTGCACCTTTCATTACAGCTTTTGCAATTCTTAAATGAAAAAAAAAAAAATAATTTCATGTTTAGGTCCACATTAATGTTGTTGACTTATCAGTCTCTGGTTGTTATAGATTGTGTAGTCACTGCATAATTACAGTATCATGTTTTGTGACAATTTCAGCTCTAGAAAATTAGTTTCCTTTTGCTAATGTGAAATGTTCAGAATTTCCAGGAGGTATATGGAGTTCCCATTCAGTTTTATAGATACTTCAGAAAGCATGGATAAGCTTTGTACTGTAGGATTGCTTCTACAGGAATATCTTCTGAGCAATGCTTAAACTATGTTGGCATAGGTTGAGAAATAGCATTTGCATATGTCGCCATTTAACTCTCAGCATCGTAAATATGCTGTTACTACTTATTACTCATACTTAGAAAATGAGAAACAGATTAATGGAGCATCACAGACATTCTAACATAATAATTCAGGACAACTAACTTTTTTTTTGTAATGCCCAATTGCTGGAATTCAGAGGGAAAGTAATAATGGAAAAAAAACTGTTCATTAGCTCTATTGTCTCTACATAAGCATTTTGAAGTACAGAATGAGTTTACAGTGTGCTCTTAATCTTCCAAATAGAGCAGACAAAATCTGAGAAAACAGAGCATCCTCCAATATTTTAAAATAAAGAAGTACTTTTTATATCTTTCTCTCTTAATAGAACTTGCAGAGTTACCTCTGGTCCGTTTGGATTTCTCGTGCAACAAAATTTGCAGTATCCCAGTATGTTACCGAAATCTTCGTCACCTTCAGACCATCACGTTGGACAACAATCCTCTGCAATCCCCGCCAGCTCAGGTGTGTGCTTGATATCCTTAAATGTACTACCTCTATGAAATGACATGCATGTTAAGATAGAGCCACAGTGCTGCTTAAAAATGGTAGATGAAATTTTAGATTTATACAGACGTCACTGAACATTTTGTGTATGTCATTGTGAGTATGAAATATTTGTCTTCCTATTTGGGGAACATGGCTAACCTTGGGGTATAGAGGGTACTGGTGCTGCAGTAGGCGCTAATTCTGAATTGTAAACTTGTTTTGATTTCAAGCTCCTTCCCTACTATTCCACTCCACGAATAGCTTCTAGTTTTTCCATTTGTTTCCATGGAGTAGGGCACTTTTTTGTAATTATTTTTGGATCTTCACATGCAGCGCATCCTATGGACGTAAGTGAACACATCCCTCCTAATTTTACTCTAGGGATTGGATTCCCCATCTCAGAAAGTTTTGCTTCTGCATGCCCTAAACCCTATATCAGATGTCCAAGAGCCTCCTTGGTTCTGAAACATAGAAAAATCAATGCAAGGTTTGGCCTGAGTGTCATCCTTCCTGAAAAGGTTGTTGGAGACCTTATCATCCAACAAGCCTCGTAATCAAGGATCTGCCCAGGCCCACTTCCTAGGAGATTTAAAATTGGAACCATCCTCTGAGGAGGAAGATAAGATTCCAGAGGACTCGGACTATGACTGTGGACAGGATGGGAGGATGAGTCCACTGTCAGACGTCAAATTTGTGTTAGTGCTTTGACAAGCCCTCAATGTTCAGGGTCCAGAGGAACCTGAGGTTCCAGATTATTCCTTGTTTCAAAAGGAAAAAGAAACAGTCGTCTTTCTGTGCTCAACGCAGTTTTCAGAATTCTTGGGTGAGGCCTTGCAGAAAATGGATATTTCTGGAGGTTTTTAGGTACCACTGAGTTTTGGTTCAGTTGCCCTCTCTTGGAAGAAGATATGGGTAAATGGGAGATCCCACTTAAGAGTGGATGACCCTATTGCTCATTTTCCTAAATTCACCACTATTGTTATTCTGCATGCTGCACCCTTAAAGTATAGCACGGTTAGCAAATGTGAAGGAATTTTGAAATTGGTCTTTTGTCGATTTGTCGCAGCACGCACATCAATCAGACCTATTCTAGTGGCTGCTTGGGTAAATATAGCAGTAGAAAAGTGGACTGTGCAAATCACTGAAGGCTTACATTTGAGGAGACTGTTCTCTTTGACCCAGAACTAGATAGGATTATCTCTCAGGACACTGGAAGAGCTATTTCCTCCCACTCAATGTTTCAAAACCTAAAGGCCAGATGAGAAATGTGAGGAACTTCTTTGAGGAGCCATTCCTTTGGTGGTTACCAAAGAAGTGAGCAGGCTTTTGTGGGCTAGAATCCAGGTCCAAAGCCTGCTGTAAAACAGTTTGCATGGCGGGGTTCTTTCCCACGTAAAGAATTCTATGGTGGGAAGCCGACACTTGCTCTTCTGATATTAGTGGATCAGATCGTATTCAAATATGTGGGTCGGCGACATTATAGAAAAAGTTTGTCCTGCACCTCTTAGGGCCTCCACCCAGGTAGTTCTTTTCCACGACTCCTTCTGAGTGGAGAAACAATGAGGTTTGTCCTTCAGGGAGCAATTCTGTCCCTTATGTTGGACATGATTGTGCCAGTCCCAAAAGAGCGCGAGGGTTTGGGTTAACACTCCAACCTATTTCCTGCATAGAAACTAGATTTATTTTTTATCCCAATTCTGATTCAGAAATCCACGAACATTCTGAGGACTTCATTCTGTCTGTGGGTGTACATATTCAGGTTGTAGCCTTTACGATTTATCATCAATGCCATGGTGTGAGACAAATTTTTCGTCTCCATGGACAGACGTTTATCTCAATATCCCAAGCTGGAATTTGTAATTGTGATGCTGAACCTTTAGCTACAGAGACTTTGGCCTCGAGGAGGCAAAGCTGCCTATAAATATTCTGGAGTTCAAAGCCGCGATAAACACTCTGTCTTTTAAGAGGGACTGAGCTTACAGCAGACCTATTCTAATTCAACAGGACAGTGCAAGAGCTGTGGAATATATAAACCAATAGGGAGGATGAGGAGACCTTTTGCTCTTAAGCAAACAAGCAAGATATTACGTTGGGTGGAACGGTATTCAACCCAAGGGTGGGCAATTGGGAGACCAGCTTCTTGAGCAGGTATGATATTCATCCTGGGGTGGTCCCTTGATCCGAAGGTCTTCAACTGGATTCTGGAGAGGTGTGGTCAACTGGAAGTCAACATGATAGTCTATTGACTGGACCACAAAGTAGCTTGGAAATGATTAAGAACCTAAGAACCAGGAATCTGAAGGCATTCCTAGTGGCTGCCATAATGGTCCAATGGAAGTACCGACTAATGTATTTTTTCCCGCTAAACCCCATGCTTCCTCGGCTATTAAGGAAGACCAACAGAGAGTGTGTCCCAGTAATCCTGTTATGTTATGACTTGAAGATTTATGTAGATTGTCATCTTTGCATAGAGCAGATAGCCTGCTTGTTCATTAGAGAGAGGATGGCTGGCAACAGAACAAACCATTGCTAAATGGATTAAAGCTACATTCCAACAGGCTTATATTTCAGAGGGAACACCAGCTCCAGATAGCATTACAGCCCACTCAACTAGATCAGCAAGTACCTCCTGGTTGTGTCTGACAGCAACCTAGTCATTCGTCCATACTTTTACCAACTTCTACTCGTTTAATGGCTTAGTACCTAAAGGGGGGGTATTCAATTGACGGCGGGATCGACGCAAAGCCCGCGCTCGAAAAATATTACCGTTAATACGGTAATATCTCGCTGGATTTCAGCTCGCAGCTCCCTGAGCTGCGAGCTGAAATCCAGTGAGTAAATTACTGTATTAACGGTATTTACACACAATATTACCGTATTAACGGTAATATTTTTCGAGTGCGGGCATTGCGGCGATCCTGCCGTCAATTGAATACCCCCCAAAGACTTCAGCTTTGAAATTAATGTTTTGCACACAGCTATTATGGAGAAAATTCTTCCCAAGGGGCAGCTTTGTAACGTCCCCAATCTTAGCAGTGTTTGCCTATATAGGAAGAAAGAGAAAATAAATTTGTACGGTTAAATCCATTTCTCAGATTACATTTGGGGGACACTGCATTCCCACACTTTTTAAGGTTGAGTCGTTTTAGTTATTTCAGCCCTATCCTATGGGCTTTGTTTGTTAAACTGAGGAACTATTGGGTGAGGGCTGTAGTAGGGACGGACTTGAATTCAAACAAGTTTACAGTTTTGAATTAGTGCTTACTCTAGCACCAGCGCCTTCTATACCCCAAAAGTTAGCACTGGAATGCGAAAAATGGATTTAAAGGCAAGTACAAAAATACTCTCTTTGGATTTATAAAATACGTTGAAACAAAATGAATACTAAATTAATGCCCATTGTATTGTGCTTTTATTTGAATAGATTTGCATGAAAGGTAAAATCCACATATTCAAATACTTGAACATAGAAGCCTGCAAGAATGCTCCAGACCTGCCAGAGTATGAACGAAGACCTCTAGGATGGTAAGTTTACTCTTCTTGTACATACAACGTGGCGACAACAAATGGTCAATGTAAAATATAAACATTTTCCACTTTTTGTCATCCCTATAATGAAAAACATTTTTCCTACAAGTGTTAATTCATTGATGTCTTTGCTGTAAAATGAACATTCTGATTTGTTTGTAGTAACATGAAACTATCAAGAAGGTGAACCCTAACTTCAAAACAAAATAATGTATTTGATGCATTTTTATTATCAATCAAATGCACAGTGTACGTAAAACTAAGTATGCACATTTTTTACAACATTATGCGCATGCATTGCCTTATATTATTTACCTTGACCAAATGTCTTAAAGAACAAACTGCAACTGGTGAAAGAGAATTTCCTTCTTAGCAATTACCTCTCTAAAGATTAACAACTTATGTCACCTTTTTCTAATGGAATGATTGGCCCTTCTCCAAAATTGGGGTGTTCATAAAGTATTCAACCATAGAAAAAATGTCATGATCAATACAATTCTGAATAGACTAGCTACATACATACATTTATAAGTACAACTTCAGCATGTTTGTCTGAGTCATGTCACACGCCCCATTTCTTAACTGTAAGCACTCCTTAACAAAGTTGCAAAGGAAAAAAGTGTCTTCCGAACAAACTTATGAGGCCCAAACCTGTTGCTATTTTTCAGTATTGCATCATTGCTTATCTTTGCTTTCCAGTCATGTGTATCCCATCTTCTTATTATACAGGAAGTTTCAGTATAATACTAATACCTTAAGATGAAGGTAACCACTATTTATGTCAGGAAATTATCATTCTTTAAGGTCAAAAGAACCACCAGTTATTGATACAATGCATGGCCATATCTTCTTATTTGCCCTGCCTCAAATCTTGCTCCCCATACACTTCTCTCTCATTATCTGGCACAACCAGTTAAGCCTGTTTGCATGTATCACCATTTTTCTACGCATATTCATCAGTGGTATAAACTTTTCTAAATACCTTTTTAACAGCTGCCTGTTCTTCTGCTCGTGACCTTTATTTTCAATGGTTTGAGCGCATGAACTGCATCTAAGGTAGAAATTAAAATCTATATTATTCGTCATCAAATCATCACAGTCTGTAATGGGGAAATACATAGTAGTAGTACTCCTTAAAATATGACACTGCCGTTGTACCCAACTAGTGGTTTGGGATTTTTAATATACACCAAATCCAAGGCACTTACTACAACCTTGCATCATAAAACTTGTCTGTCAATGTCTTTTTAATTGCGCAAGGCTCAACTACAACAGGTGTGTGCACTTCCACAACTGTGTTATACCCCTTTCACACAGAAGCATGAAGCTGGGAATAACCCAGGCCGTGGCCAGGGTTGTTCCCGGATTGGGGCATGACGCACCTTCTGTCTGAAAGGTGTTCCTGGGTTATTCTTCCCGGATTCAGTTAAAAACAGATCATTGGAGAGGCGGAAACGCTCTCTGACGACGTCTTCCACATGCTGCAGAACTGAAGGGATGGCGAATTGGCAGAACGCAGAAGTCCGAGAGCTACTTGCTGTAAGAGGGAGGAGGAGATAAAAAAGCAAATTACTGGCACAGTGAAAGATGCAACTGTTTATGGGAACATTGCAAAGATACTGAGTGACAAGGGATTCAAGCACTCACAGCAGCAAGTTGTCAACAAGCTCAAGGCTCTTAGAAAGCAATACTGCAAAGTGCATGACCACGACAAAAAGAAAAGTGGCAATGGCTGCATGGAGTGGCCATATTATGATTTGTGCAATGTTGTATTTGGAAACCTGGCACTATCCAGCCCAACTCGCCTTTCTTCATCAAGCTGTGCTAACAGTAATTCAGCCCCTGAAAGCAGCCAAGCTGGCTCTCCCTCGTCACAGATGGTGGCTGAAGAGATGACCCATAATAGCGAATATGATTCATCTATTAATGAAGACATAAGGAGTAGTATAGAAGAAGCAGTGGACCAGACTGATACACCTCCTTTTCATTTAAATAGTAAGTTAACTCCCTTTGGGGCTATGTATTAATAATTGATTCTCTGCTGTGTTTTTGGTGATACTATATAATGTGGATATTTTCATTATGATTGAAAAAAATCCATTGCAAAATGTAAGTGTTAATTATCAGCATTTTGGAGGGCTGGAATCTGACTCTGTGCATGGCTCACTGCGGATTTTCTGTGTTATTATTATTATTATTTATTATTATTATTATTACTTTTGTTTTCATTTTTTATAGTGTATAATGTTCCACCAAGTTAAAAGAAGAACACAAAGATGGAACAAACCACTAAAGCAATGTCTACCATATTGGTGGAGCAGCTGAGGGAGATGGATTCAGCCATGCAGACACAAGATGCCCGTCTGCAGAGGTTCTTTGAACATGAATGGGAGCAACAAAGCAATTTTATGGCTCAATTAATGACCATGCATGAGTGTATTAGTAGAGAAAATAGTCAGATGTTTTTCCTAGATCATTTGATTACTAGAGTGCAAGGTCCAACAGCACATCCATACCCTTCTCAACACTATTCTGCCGGAAATTATTCCAATTACAGTGGAGGTCCAAGTTATTTTGAACCCAGCACAATCCTAATTCTGATGTAAAGATGGTTCAGACAGTTGCAATAGTTTTATTGTTTCTCCTATTACAATTGTTTTTTTTTTTATAAAAAATATTGTTGATTTGTGATTTGCGTAAATCATGACAAATGTTTTGTTGTTGAACAACGTTTCTTTATTTAAAACACAAGGTACATGGGCTATTGTGTACGCAACCATATGTACAATCAAGCACATTACTGTTCATGTTTTTCAAGTAAAATTTGTACATATAAATGGTCCACACCAATGTGAAGTGCAATCTTGCACAGGTGTGATAGCATTAAAAAAAAAAAGCTTGCAAATGCTAATCAATGTGTCTTAACAATCATTCCTAATGTCGTCTATGTGTGTAGCATTTTTGTGATGTTGGCAGTAATGATGCTTCGGATGAGTTCAGCACTGATGAGTTGCTCTCCCTCATAGGTGACTGCATCTACCTGACTTTCAGGCTCCTATATTCCACTCTGGAAGAAACCACTCTTTCTCTTTCATCCATCTGGGGGACACTGCTTAACCATGGGGTTGAGTTGGGAGGGGAGGAGTCTGGCGCCTAAACAGTTAACTTTTTCCTGCTGACAGCATATCCCCCCCCCACCAATTCCCCACATACCTCAGTTTGAAGTAGGTGCCCTAGGAGAAGGGCTGCACATCAGAAGAGCTCCACAGTGAACACTTTTCACTGTTAAATAGGCTTTTTCTTTTCTTTCAGAGTTTTTTCTTTTGTTGATAGTGGCGAGAGGCTTTGTTTGTAACAGAGCTGACCCGTGGGAGAAGCGCCTGTCAGCTGGGGGCGGCTTCGCAGACAATGGAGTTAGAACGCTTCTCACAGCGGTAGGCAGTCGGCAAGAGACTCTCCCCGCTGATAGCAGGGTCAGGCGCTGCCATAAGGCAAGAAGCGCCAGTACTACTGCCGTTCCCCGGAAGTCAGCCTGGAGCATACCAAGTCCCCTCCTCCTAAAGGATGGTAGGGGTACTTGAAGGATGGCGCGCTTGTGACTAGCGCTGTGCGGGGAACATATTCTAACAGGATTTCTCCTAAATACAGAAAGGGGAAATCGCTGTTAGTAGAAACACAGAAGGAGATGCCAGTGGCAGGGGAATGTGTTTGAGAAGCACCTCTTCCCCCCCCCTTTTGGCGACAAAGTTCAAAAGGAGTACAGATGCAGCAGTCATTTGGAGAGAAGTGCACTGCTGACACATATCTTCCCTGCTAAGTATCACTATATTTTCTTCTGTGTATGCATGTGTATTGTAAAACAATGATGTATTGAGAGAACTATTGGTTAAGGAAATCTATAAGCTCTCCAAACCTGTCTTATTTAATCAGAAATACTGTGATATGTTTAAATAACCTAGTCAGTATTTTCTGATAAACATTGGAGAGGTGTTTGTGCGTATGAAATGTGATTTCAGGTTTTTCTTATCTTGTGAAATGGCAGATAAAAGTAAAACAACACGTGCCAAACATTGTCTGTTCAAAATGTAATGTTAAATTAACAAGTGAACGGTTGGATCAGGGGGGGCTCTGTGCTACTTGCACTGTGGCTCCTGTAAAACTACAGCCTAAAGACAGCTCCATTCTGACGGTAGAACCTCCCGAATGGGCGGCTACCTTGTCACAAGGGGTTAATACCCTTGTAAAATTGTTATCTAAACCTATGGAGATCCCATCTACATCAGTGGCTTCTCAGGGTATAACAGGAGGAATGACGGAGGGGTCATTTTCCCCAGGGGTCGGACAAAATCCCTCCCCGGCCCTCCAGGGGGCATCCCAGATAGGAGAGGTTGGGTGGTCGGCAGTGGCCTAGACCGACTTAACCAGCTACTGGAGAATCCCAGACATATACGCAGTAAAAAAAGACGTAGACCAGCTAATGCGCTGTGGTCAGTGTCTGATTCTGAGAGTTCCTCGGAGGAGGAAGGGGAATTGTTGGACGATTCAGACTTGTCCATAATAGAGTCGGAAGAAAGCTCTAGACACTAGGGTATGGACGATCTGGTAAAAGCAGTTCGTCAGACCTTGGGCTTTATTGAAGTAGAGGAGACGAAGTCCTTAGACCGCTCTCTCTTTAAGAAGGCTTCTAAGCAGGTGGTCATGTTCCCTCCCTCAGCAGAGTTGAGAGGTATTGCAGAGGCCTCTTGGAAATATCCAGATAAAAGGTTCTCTATGCCAAAGAAGTTTGGCTCGTTATATCCTCTTCAAGAGGAGGATATGACCCGTTGGGAACAGGTGGCGAAAGTGGATGCGCCTGTTGCGAGATTGGTTCGCCAGACCACACTACCTGTACCAGGGTCGGCGGCCTTACAGGACGCGACCGACCATAAATTAGAATCCCTGCTGAAATCGGTCTTCTTGGCCGCCGGTACAAGCCTCAGACCAGCATTGTCTTCAACCTGGGTAGCTAGGGCTATGGAAGCCTGGGCAGGTCAGTTAGAGTCCGCTCTGCAGGATTCGGAACTACTACCCCTGGCCATGCAACTGAAGGAGGCAGCAGGCTATATATATGAAGTGGCCCACAATTCGGCCTCCATATCATCGTCTATTTCTGCTACAGCTGTAGCAGCAAGAAGGGCGTTATGGTTAAGGATTTGGAATGCGGATTCAGAGTCAAAAAGGTCGTTCGAATCCATCCCGTATACGGGTGGGATGCTATTTGGTCCAGAGTTGGACTCCTGGATTTTACAGGCTTCAGGGGGTAGGATTACGTCCTTGCCTGTGAATACTCTGAAACCTAGGGCTAAGCCTAGGTTTAGTTCTTTCAGACAGCCTTTTTAAGGGGACGGGTCTGGCAGAGGCCAGACTACCAGGTCAGGGGCCGTGGAAACCAGGAGACAGTCCCGTAGAGGAAGGTCATCCTTTGCCCCTGCAGCTGGAAGGGCTTCTGCCAAGCTGCCGGATAGACCAGCAGCATGACTACCACCCGCCTCTGGTTACAGAGGGTGGGGTGGGAGGACGGCTGCTTGGGTTCGCCCAGCAGTAGACAAAGTCCTCAGCGGACTGGTGGGTCCAGGATATCATGATAGAATTCATGGGGCCAGGTCATCACAGGGTTTTGCTAACCAAGTTACCCCGCTGTCCTCAGGCAAGACAGGCATTGCTCATGGCTGTCGATTTGCTTCTTTTAAAGAAAGTTACTATACAGGCTTAGGAGTACCAGAGAAGGAAAGTGTTTTATTCAAACCTATTCTTGGTACAAAAGCCAGAGGGTTCGTTCAGTCCAGGGCTGAACCTCTGGAGTATAACAGGGTCACAGATGATCCCTGGTCAAAGAATGAGTTACTTGGGACTAATAAGGGACATAGAACGCAGCAGAGTGTTCCCTCCACAGGACAAGTTAAGGTTCTTGATGGAGTGGATAGGCAAGGTCCTGTCAAGCAAGAAGCTGTCAGTACTCAGGTCTATGAAGCTGCTAGGAAAGATAGTGACATCTTTCGAGACTCTACCCTACGGAAGGATCCACTCCAGATGTCTTTAGTGGGACATTCGGAGGAAGCGGTCAGGGGCCTTCCTTTGTTTGAAGTACCAGTGGAGGAGGTTGTCTCTGGAGACGAGAAAGTAAGTCCTCAGCTGGTGGTTGTTGGAGGACAACCGAACAAAAGGCAGATCCTTCGCACCGTGGGCCTGGGTCCTGGTATCCACAGACGCCAGTCCGAGTGGTTGGGGGATAGTGATCCTTCACCTAAGCATACAGGGCCTGTGGTCAGAAAGACAGTGGGGTCTTTCCATAAAGGTGCTGGAGCTCATGGCCATCTTGTAGGTACTACAGAGAGCGCCAAGAGCCAACAGGAAAGTCCCAGAGTTCTGCGCAAGAACAAGGGATCCAGTGGACGTCCTAACAATGCCTTGGGACTTCAGGTTAGGTTACCTGTCCCCCCCCCCCCCCCCCCCCCCCCATCCGCAGGGTCCTTTGAGGGTCAGACAAGGGGATCGACCAGTCTTTCTGGTAGCTCCAGTAGGGCTACGAAGCGATCTGCTGACCCTGGGACCGTTCTTGCATCAAAATCAGAACAGGCTGAATTTAATGGCAGGGCTTTTGAATCCAGTCTGTGGAGAGCGAGAGGGTTCTCGGGTGGGGGGGGGGGGTGTAGTAGGCACTCTCCTGAATGCCAGGAAGCCAGTTTCGGCCAGGGTATACCAGCGCATCTGGCATGTATATATAAAGTGGTGTAAGAAGAAGTCTTACAATTCTAAAACCTTTGGTCTGGCTAGATTTCTCGCCTTCTTACAGTGTGGTTTAGAGGCGGGGCTTAAACTAGGAGCCTTAAAGGTTCAGGTATCAGCTTTGTCAGTGTATTTCCACAGACAGCTGGCGGAGCTTCCGGATGTTAAGACTTTACTACAGGGAGTGTTTCAAATCCAGCCGCCCTACGTACATCCTGCAAAACCTTGGGATCTTAATCTGGTCCTTAGCATGTCGCAGGAACCTCCCTTTGAACCTCTACTCTCAGCAGAGTGGCGGTTCTTGACCTGGAAGACAGTCTTCCTGCTTGCTATCGCCTCGGCGAGAAGGGTCTCCGAGCTGGGAGCTTTATCCTGCAAAGAACCTTATCTGTTTTTTCATTAGGACAGAGCAGTTTTAAGGGCTATTCCGTCCTTTCTCCCTAAGGTGGTCTCAGGTTTCCATATTAATCAGGAAATAGTTGTTCCAGTGTTCAGAGAGGAGCCTCAGACTCCTGGAACGAAAACAAATAAATGTTTGGACGTAGTGAGGGCATTACGTATATATGTTAAGAGATCTGCAAAGATACGTAGGACAGATTCTCTATTTGTATTATTTGACTTTTCTAAGCGGGGGTGGCCAGCATCTAAGCAAACTATTGCCAGATGGCTTACCCTGACTATCAGGGAGGCTTATGTCCGTATTAATCTCCCTGTGCCGAAGCGTATTGTTGCCCATTCTACCCGTTCGGTTGGGGCATCTTGGGTGGCACGGAATGGAGCCACGGTGGACCAGCTGTGCAGGGCAGCCACCTGGTCCTCGGTCCATACCTTTACGAAATTCTACCAATTTAATATATTTGCGTCTGGGGACGCCTCCTTTGGTCGTAGTGTTCTACGTGCAAGGAGATCAGAGCGGTCCCACCCTTCAGAGGGATTGCTTTATTAAGTCCCCATGGTTAAGCAGTGTCCCCCAGATGGATGAAAGAGAAAACAGGATTTATACTTACGATAAATCTCTTTCTTTGATTCCATCTGGGGGACACTGCGGTCCCCCCCCCTTTTTCGTTGTTTTTCTCTTCTCTCCGCTCCCCCCTCTGTTGAGTGGTATATCTTGGTTGATTGGCCTCTTGTCCTAGGGCTTTGGTGATCAAACTGAGGTATGTGGGGAATTGGTGGGGGGGATATGCTGTCAGCAGGAAAAAGTTAACTGTTTAGGTGCCAGACTCCTAGGTTAAATATTACCTGAAACAGCCTATACTTTACACTTTAGACCTAGTTTTACTAAAAATTAAATGTGGCCTCTCTTGGGAAAAGCCATCCATCATGTTGCTCCTCAGCAATTTGGTAGATGTCTAAATTGGAAAGCACTCTGGCATCGTGTGCATAACCAGAACAGCCAATGTAAACATCTGTGAAACTGAAAACAATACCTTTTATTATACATAAGGTATTTATTTTTTAACCAAAATGTCAAGAATATATGATTACCATAAATTGTGGTCAACTACAGCCTGTAGAATAATTGAATGCCAGCCTTTTCGGGTTGTAGTAGTCTGCTGGGTTGTCTCTGGGGCAATAACTGGGATGTCTCTTCCATTTATGGCTCCAGAACACTGCAGATATCCATGTTGTTTGTATTAGTATAGGAGCATTTTGCTCTGTCTCCTCCATTGCTGTGGTAATGCGAATCCCCAGTGGTCTAGGAGGAAACCGGAAGTGGGGCAGGACACCTATGCCCGTTTTGCGCTACTGTGCATGCCCAGACACCGATAACTGTAAGTTCGGCTTTTTTGCGCCGTTCTTCCACCAAAGCTTAAGAGACGGACGCACTGTCTAGAGCTGTGTACCATTGTTCATATAAAGCCCTCAAAGTGATTGTTCTGTGAACTGGAAGCTCTCTACACCAATATAGGAGAGTCTGTGTACCAAAATATAAACTGCACAGATGTGCAGCATACATAAACACCTGCAACTGCATGTATGAGTGTGCATACCCATCTATATAATACCAACCTGTACTGCATAAAGTGTATATTGCCTGCTGTACTACAAGTAACTGTGAGCAACTGCATTCATCTATCATCTTTAGTAAACGGCAATCTGTTTAAGAAACAAAGGCGTTGTGGCTTAACATCCACATTAACACCGCTGAACACCTTTATCAACATCAAAAGGTATAACCAACAGTTTGAAACCTTTTATGGTGTCATCTAGGTGCTGTCCATGTGGCATGCAGATGAAACGGTTGTATAGGGTTTTCACCATTTCTGCAGTCACTTCGTTCACTAGAGGACAAACAGGAAGTTGCCATACACCATACTCTGCTCATCATCAAAACCTTTTACAGTACACCAGAAAGCTTGTCCATGTTTTCTGACCCACATTCTTCTATTTGTCGCAATGCTGAATTTTAGTATGGTGCCAATTGTGGACAACATAAAGGCTCTCCTCCTGCGTAAGTATTTTCCTCTAGTTTTAGCCCCCTCAGCCAAAAATTCCTCCCTCCTGCGGAAATGACACTGTACAAAAACAGACCAAAATATGGTCTGGAAATGACACTGGTGCAAGATTAGACTGTAACCACTGCATTAAGCTGTCATTTGGAGATCCTGTATTATTGTGGATTCCTTCTGTTTATGGATGCATACTGCACAATAGCTGCTATCAGCCATGATTACAGCAGTACAGTCACTGCCCACTTTTTATGACTCGTCTAGAAGAGCCTGTTATGTCATCTATATGAGCCTCTGCTGTCCCCATTTAGTGACTCTGCTTGATAATGCAGGGCAGAAATGGGTCCAGTGTGAACACTGCTACACAGGAGGTTTCTGTCCTCCCTGAGCTCGCCTTAGGACACCTGCGTTACGGTTTGACAGGTGTACCCAGGGCAAACATGGGTCCAGTGTGAAAGGCGGCAATCCGGGATATACCCGTGTCCCAAGTGCTCTGTTTGGGTTTCAACACAGGTTGAAGCTGTGTTCATTATCCCGTGTCTGATACGGGATTTTGCTGAGAAAGGGGTATTAATAACTGTGTTGCTTTCATCATCTGTATCTTCTCTGCTAGACAGTACCTCTTAGAAAAACAAAATAAATACAGGTCATTGTTATACACTGTCTTTGCTTAATTACATTACAATCTTGCAGATGTCTTGTAAGACACTATTTTTTTTTTTGGGGGGGGGGGGGTGTCTGATTTATAATGCTTTCCCACAGTCTCTAGTACTCTTTGTGTATTCTGATACCATGTCCCCATGTCTAAATTGTATTCTTTTAAGTTTATGATTTTTCACAATGTGTTTACATGCTTTCTCAGTTTAGTTTATTTGAGGTGAGGGTGGTACACTACACTTCAGAGAGATAACATCCACTTTGCCTGATGCAATTTATTATGGGAATGGCTAGAAACATGTTTTCCTTTCTTCAACTTTCTTTAAGGAATAGCCAATTTTTAAGGCCAAGGGATGGCGTTCTGTATCTTTTATTGTATGCATCAGCATCACACAATTTCTTTGCACCCTTGACATCTAACTCTTTGACATAAATAGCAAATTGTGCTAATTCTCTCAGCTTCTGAGCTAAGTATACATGCAGTGTCCTATTCTTTTGATGTTTACAAATACAACCTACCTCCAGATTTAACATAATGGGGATTTCTAACATGGATTGATTTTCTGTCTTGCACTAATAGAAGTAATAGAAGATGTTTAGTGGATGCTGACTGAAGTCTGTTTCTTTTCTTTGTCCCTTGTATTTCTTATATCCGTTTACAAATGGTGTCCTGTTTTCACAAACCAGTTTTAAAAAATAATCCCGAACAATGTTGGTTTTACCGATGCAGTTTTAGCAGACCATCTCCATGCAGTGCAAGTTCACCGCTTGTAAGCACCGCTGTATTATGGTGGTGGTCCCCTTTATTACAGAGTTTTTCCATCCAAAAATGTCTGCATTTTGAACCTTTTGCAACCTTGGATACTTTAATTTCACTTTTATTTTTTGTTTTGTAAATATTGAGATTTTTTTCTTTGTTTTCTGACAATCAACACACACACCAGTGTATTTTGTTGCTTTTTCTTTTCCTTCAGTGATCTTGTTACTACTTTTCACTGCTGCCATATTGAAACTTGAGAGCCAGAAGCCTCATTTTTTTTACGTTTGTTTTCAAAAGGGTTGCAGGCGTGTTGCAATGATGATGTAAAGCTTTTTAAATTAAAATACAGTTCACGGGGGCACCTATAACAAAATCTGTTCATGCTTTCACATAACTCTTATCATAGATAGCTCTGCTAAAGAGGATTGCCCTGATATTACTATAGCAGGTTCATATTGACCCTACCATGCTACTAAAAGCATTAACTTGTGATAACTAAGTTTTCTGTCCTCATTTGCAGAAAAGTCCTCTTTGAGACTGTCTCTTCACACTATATTCTTTTTGAATATGGAAATGAAAAAACACACACACTGCTATCCTAGTGTGTCATTTACAGGGTATATAGGGGATACTATTGTATAGGTGTGGCAGATGAATTACTGCAATTCCTCCTCCCCCTTTCCTGAGACCACCTTTAGTGACCTTCCTGAATTCACTGGCAGATAGCTCCAGGGAATCACATAGAGTACCCAGTGAGCACAAAGGAAGGTATTCCAAACACTCCATAACAGCAGTGTAGCCACTTCTGGGTTATGTGGGGTCCATATAATATTGCGAATCAGCGTATCTGTAATAACACTGGAAATGGATGTTGTGATTCTGTGCTGCAAGTCAAATTGGAGGGGAGATGACTGTACAATGAGCCATTCTGGGCAGTAAGCCTGATATTGAGGACTCTGCAGTGAGCCTGGAAATGTCAGTGACTGGGTTACTTCTTTAGCTAATAACTCCAGTGTTCTCCCTGGAAAATTTTGCCAGGCAGATGACATTAAGAAGTAGGCAGGTGGGGCAGTTGTAATTCTTTGCAATAATATTGAAACATTTTGGAGGTTATTGCCCACACCTGCTAGGACTGCTCAGACTGGTGGACAGTGGTCTAACACACTGCTGGCTGTAGTGATCACATAGTGCCTGTTCTAATAGGAGAAACAATGATTTATTCTATTATAATAAGAAGAGCCGGGTGGCAAATAACAGCCGGCTGGAGCACATGGGAAATAGGTGCTGGGGAGAACACGGAACATTATTTTACATAGCTGAATAGTGTATATTTTATGGAGTTGTATAAATAAACAATGATACATTTGATTGACATATTTAAAATCTAAAACTGTCATCCCATATAGTCATGATGATGTGTATCCTGGTCGTACTTATGGTGCTCTGGACTCTGGTTTTAACAGTGTGGACAGCGGAGACAAGAGATGGTCTGGGAATGAGGTAAGATTTTCTTTGTTTTTAATGCTCGCAAAAATGTCTCCTATACAGTTAAAGTATCAGCTTTCGTTTTTTTATGTATTATGTTACTATATAATTGTAAATGGCCCATATGTACCTGCAAGAGAAGCATCAATCAACAAGTGTTGCACTTCCCAACAAATTTTTAATGAGACAGACTGAGCCACATGATCTTTCTACACTACTCACAAGGCTATTCTAGCCCTTTTTATTTTTTATATATATTAAGATAAATATTTAGTAATCTGCTGCACAACTAAGTTCTAGAAAAGTGGTACTAAATATGTATATAGAGCTTAGCTTGACTTGAATCCAATTATCTTTGCCCAAAGTTGTAAGACTGATTTATTATAATCGATCTTTGAGTGGTGACCTAACAATACTGCTATGGTCTGGTCCGAATGCAACACAAAATCAAGGTGGCAAGGGGGAGAAACCATCCTTTGTCATGTCTGTACAGAATATGAGCAGACTTAACATTGAAAATCAAGCATATGAATTTTCCAGTACTTTATATAATTTAAGCAAAAAAAAAATGTTTGTGGGTAAAGGCATATTATTGCTGCAGATTTGCAATGGAATGCTTTTATTCTTAGTATACAATATGGAAACAGTTACTTTTGGCTAGTGACAGCTAAAATCTTCAAGCATGATAGGCCTATTTATTGCATGCTATCATAAGCTATGTTTTGGTAACGCAGGCTTGACCATTCCTTCAAAATGTGTATTTTAGGTTGTTTATAAGAATGTGTAAAATATCTGTTTTATATAGTGAAGATACCACTACAAAGATATTTCCTATTATATACATGACTGCTTTTAAGTGGTTTCTTCTTCACTGTAGCCCACAGATGAATTTACAGACCTCCCTCTTCGGACAATTGATGCAGGTAAAGAGCAGAGGCTGCGAAGAGACCAACAGCACCAAGACTGTCGGGGCAGTTCACTTATTGCAAACGGGGGAGGTAAGTGCTTGGAGAGTGGTCAGACCAGTGTTGAGCTTGACAATCCTACCATGGTCCAGTGTAGTCATGTTGATTTCCCCTCTCACAGTGGAACATGACTTGGAGCAAATTGACTATATAGATAGTTATGCTACAGAGGAGGAAGAGGAGGATGTGAGGCATTCCAGGGGGGACAGCCTGAGCTCACAGTTCATGGCGTATATAGAGGAACGACGGGTGTCACATGAGGTAATAGTAATGATTTTTGGATTTTGTAGGTAAGCTGTTCTGTGAACAAGATGTTGCTGTCATTAAATACAAGGTTGACTCAGTTGGTTCTGAATAGAAATGCTTGTTAGTTACAACTATTTTGCTAGTAGCCATAACAGCACAGAACTATAGTGCAACAATCGCTGTGCCTGATATGAATATCCTGTAGCCGTGTTTTGTGCTCTCTCACTTACTGTGTCTTATTTTGGTAGAACTCGCCTTTGAAACAAACACCAGCCAGAGAACAACAAAGGTCCGAGGAGGGAAGAAGACATTTATACCAAAGCAGGTCAGCCTCCTATAGCCCTCCCTGAGTGTGTATTATAAATCTCAGCCTGGAAACTGTTCCACAGAACTCGCTCATTTACAATCACCACTTTCACTCTAATAATAGTGTGAGCCGGTGTTTTACTGGCAGCATAAACAATGTGCAGTGCAGTATTTTCTTTTAATGGACCGTTCACCTATACACCGGGAAAAGCTATTTTGAGGTCTTGCTGTTTTGAGGCTGCATAGTGGTTCAGCTTACAAAATTAATGCACACTGTGCATAGGAGGTAAGTGCAGCTTAAATTTGCTCTAATGAAAACAGTGGTGGCTAATTATAGAGCTTTCCTAGTCAGTATAACCTGGCCAGGAAGAGATATTGGCATATACCTTTGCCAACAGCAATCTATTTTGTATAACTGGTAAAAGTGACTTTGCCTTTTGGAATTGCTGTATTTTTTTAATGAAAGTTAATATTTGTGAAGCAAAAAATGTTTTATCTGCAGCTGTGTGTATCTTACCGGCTTTGCATAGATCTATCATGAGTAGATCTATGTACGTCTGTTCGTGTATCTGCTCATCTGTGGTTGTGTATTCATGTTTTTGTTACTACGTGTCTAAATGTCTGTCCCAGTTTTTAAGAAAAAACAAGGTGCAAGTTTATTTGCTACTATGCTAGGAAGGTCAGTCTCAAATTGTGATGCTTGACCCAATTCTCTCATAATTTACAGAATGGTTCGGCTGAGTTTTTAACTAAACATCTAATCTATTCCAGATGTTATTTCATCAAAAACAGAACTACTGACAGTGCTCTCTTAATTGTCTGCCCATTCCTCCTCATATAGTTACCCGGCTAAGTTGTCCTTCAAGTGTAGTTAATGGGGGTTTTTTGTTGCGAGGAAAGAGACTGCAAGTTCAATATAGATCATGTGCATCAAGCCTTTAGAGGAAGCGCGACAAAGGCAAAAGGGTTTTATTTGTTAAATTTCTGTTGTGTAAAATTGGTTTGGCTCTTTGATAGCAATATCTGCAGTACAGATATTTTTTAAATGCTTACGAGGAAGGGAAAATTTCTCCTGAAGCTTCGAAAATGGTGGAAGGTGTGAGAGCATTGCTACATTAGTGAGGAATTCAACCCTGCCTGCCAGCCAGGGACAGAAAAAGTGGTTATTGTGTTCCAAAGGCAAATTTGTCTGGCTCTTTGGCAGAGGGTGGAGCATTCCATTTCACACAATGAGCGAGTTGTGCTGCTAGATAATATATTTTAAAGTCTGGGATGCCTAGACTACTTCTTGCGTGAACCAAGTTTTATCCATGGGCACCTTCCAGTCATGATAAAGAAGCCACCTATAACACCTATAATATTGGTATAATTTGAAAGCACTGGGTGAGACTCAGACGGCAATGTCTGAATAACGAGGTGTCTGGTAAGACTTTCATTTTAGCAGAGTTGACCCAGGCAATACAGGAGATCAGTTTGTTCCAGGAGTTGAAGTCTGATCTAACCTTAGGTAATAGGGTGGGATAGTTAACTTGATAGTTGATGGTGGTGTCACCAGGTATTTAAGCTTATGCGTAGTCATTTATAGGAGAGGTTCGGCTCTGGTGAATTTTGTGGTGCCAGGTATATAAAATTCTAGCACTTCAGTTTTTCCTGGTTTAACTTTGTAGCCTGATAGAGAACTATAAGCATCTAGCCTTTTACTAAGGTTTGGGAGAGACAATTGGAGGTTGGAAATAGAAAGCAAGACGTCATTGGCTTAGTGGGAATTTTTGTATTCAGGTTGACTGGAGCTGATTCCAGTAAATGGAAATATCCTATCTGGAAACGATAGTAGCTCCTCACACAAGTTGACTTCCATAAGGGACAACCTAATGCTCTGCTCTGATAAAATGCTGCTGTGACTCCTAGGAAACTTCAACCAAGCCTTTCTGATAAAGCGGACAAATGTGTTGCCATTCTACCCAACAAACTCTGACCAAAAGCAGCTCAATTGTGGCAGGTAGACAGGCCCCTGACAATTCAAGACGTATCCTTCACTTAATAGAACAGTGCCATAAAAACGATGAGAACATGCTATTGCTAACTCTGGATGCTGAAAAGGTGTTCAATAGGTTACACTGGTCCTATATGACTTGTGTTCTCCATATATTCGGTTTTGCCAGTAACCTCTTGAATGCCATATTATCCCTGTATTCAAACCCATCCGCGCAGGTGTTTAGCGATGGGTTTCTCTCCCTAAACTTCTTAATTACTAACAGAACCCGACAGGGTTGCCCCCTGTCCCCCATTATCTATTTGATGGCTATAAAACCCCTGGCGGAACGAATAAGGCTTGAACAAAGGTGCACAGGACTAGATGTGAGAGGGACGTCCCATAAAGTGTGCTTATTCGCTGACAACATACTTCTATTTGTGACTAATCCGGAGACCACGCTGCCAGCAATACATGACCTACTGTTTCAGTTTGGTAGAGCTTCTCTTTATAAATTGAATACTTCAAAGTCAGAAGTACTCCCTATAAATGTCCCAACAGCAAGATTGCAGGCCTTAAAAGACAAATTTATTTACTCCTGGAAATCTACTGAGCTTACTTTTCTTTGGATCCCAATAATCCCTCATTTAGATTCAATTATAGTTCATAATTTCTTTCTACTACATCAACAATTCTTGAAGCTCATAGGGTCGTGGATGTGCTTCGAGGTCTCCTGGTTAGTCAGAATTTCAGCGTTTAAGATGATGCTCCTCCCTAAATTAATGTATTTGTTCCGTATGCTTCCGTTCTGCCTTCCCCCGGGAATACTAGCCAAATTGAGAACTCTGATGAAAACATATGTTTGGAAGGCCAAACCCCCACGTATTGCTATGCAGTGCATGACCAGAGGGAAACGACAAGGCGGACTGTCCCTTCCCCATTTGACAAAATATTACGAGGCTTGCATCTTGTCCCAGGTGCGGGATTGGTACCTTCCAAGGGGTTGGGAAACACTGGTGGACCTGGAAATTTCGAGCAACTCAGAGTTCTCTCTGACGGACCTTTTATTGGTGCCCGGACAATGGAGACCTTGGCTGTGTGGGACCGTCTGTGCTGGGACACTGAGGGGATTTTACGCCCCACGACGGGTGTGTCGTTGCAGACAAATAGCAGATTTAAATCTCTGGATGGGCCAGTAGAGGGGTATTCAGACTCTAGGACACTTGTTGGACACTGGTAAAGTTCTTACTTATTCGCGTCTTACTGCCCTTTATTCGCTGCCCAAAGACGACTTCTATAAATACCTTCAACTTAGGCATTTATTTACTTCTTTGTCGTTAAGAAACTTTGTGATAGGCCCTCCCCTGGCCAGATATTACTCCCCGCTAACTAAAGGTTACAGTAAAGTCAGTATTACCCTCTGGTATAATACCCTATTGTGCCAAAACACTGTACCTAAGTCTAAACCTCAGATCCAATGGGAAACAGACCTCCATTTAGAATTGTCAGAAGAAGACTGGGAACATATCTTTGTTAACTCTTTTAAAATGTGTACGTGCCTTAATCATATGGAGATGTTAGTAAAACTATTGAATAGATCGTATGCCACCCCAGATAAATGCCATAAAATTTGGCCCTCTGTATCCCCAGTATGTTGGCGCAATTGTTCAGAACGTGGTGACATTCTCCATATTTTTTGGTCATGCCCTGTGCTGCGTCCGTTGTGGAACAAAGTTTTCCAATTGATAAGCTCAGTCCTTGGACACTCGATCTCTACCACGCCAGAGTTGGCTCTATTACAACACTATCCTCCTGCCCTCCCATGTTGGGATAGATATGTGACAGGCCAGGTGTTAATAGAGACCAGAGCAGTTATCGCTCAGGCATGGAAGCAATCTCTCCCTCCACCCCTGTCCAAAGTGATATCCAAAATAAACTTTAACTTTGAAATGGAAACCTTAGGGTTCCCATACTCTACATCAACTTCATCACCGCTGGTCAAGTGGAGAACTTGGCATATCTATGTAACCGAGGGGGAAGGAGCACCGTCGCGCTCCCCAAATTCGCCCACTAATGACAACGGTGATTGAACATCCGTTTGTAGGTAATTAGCTATATTCGGCAAATGGTCAGGTAGACACTGCTCTGACTCTGTATGCTTTCAATGTTATTGTGTTCCATCCCCACTTTGTACTCCTTTGAAAAATCCATAAAAACCAATAAAAAAATATATCTGTTTAAAAAAAACAAAAAAAAACAGCTCAACTCTATTAAAATGTGACAGGCCTCAATCACATACAATCATGGGCAAAAATATTGACACGTTACCAAATAAGTCATGATTTCCTATAAACGTTAGTTGAAATTATCAACAGTAATTAGTGTTCACAATTCTTTCTGTTATACAGAACCTTTTGGTTTTTTTTTAGTCTGAATTTAATATTGTTTATCCTTTTTAAATAAAAAGAAAATAAATGATATTGACAAACTTATTGATACCCTACATTATATTTTGTAGCACAGCCTTTGGTCAAAATAACTGCAATCAACTTTTTTTATATACCCATGCATTTCTCTACTGGCAGTTTGGTCCACACTTCTTGTGCAAACTGCTCCAGTTCTTCCTGATTTGAAGAGTGCCTTCTCCTGAACTCCACAGGTGTTCTATGGAATTTAGATCTTAACTTTAGACCATTTTAGAACAGTCCAGTGTATTACATTGAACTAAATTCTGGGTTCTTTTTGAAGTGTGTTTTGTTTGGGTCATTGGCCTGGCTGAAGACCCATTAGTTATTATTATTATTATTATTATTATTATTAATTTTTATTTATAAGGCGCCACTAGGTGTCCGTAGCGCCGTACAGGGACATACAGAAACACGATACAGGGTGAGACAGCACGGTACAGTTAACAAAAAGCACAGTAACTCAGAAGCTCAAAGTGCAGCTAGATGAAAGGTGAGAGCCCCCAGCGGTGAAGCTAGAGGGGCAGAAGGGCAGGAGGACCTCACGGAGGAGACAAGGAGCTGGAGAGCAGAGTTAAGGTGGTGGAGAACAGGAGGAGAGGAGGCCCTGCTCAAAGGAGCGTACAATCTAAGGGGAGGGTAGGACGGACAGAGACACAAGGGTAGGAGGAGGAAAGGGGGAGAACGCAGAGAGGGAGAGGGGGGAGAGGAGAATGACGAGGGAGGCAGGAGGAGGGCAGGATAGGGAGGTCGGTAGGTGGGAGGCAGGAAGGAGGTCGGTTAGGTGGGGGACTGGAAGGCTTTGAGGAAGAGGTGGGTTTTTAAGGCCCGTTTGAAGCTGGACAAGTTGAGGGATGTTCTGATGGAGCGGGGGAGCTGGTTCCAGTGGAGGGGGGCAGCGTGGGAGAAGTCTTGGATGCGAGCATGGGAGGAGGTAACCAGAGGGGAGGTGAGGCGACGGTCATTAGCCGAACGCACAGGGCGGGATGGAGCGTGGATGGAAATAAGGTTGGAGATGTAGGGAGCAGTGGAGTTGGAGAGGGCCTTGAAAGTAAGTGTGAGGAGCTTGAACACTATTCTGTAGGGGAAGGGGAGCCAGTGAAGGGATTGGTATAGGGGGGAGACAGAAGAGGAGCAGCGAGAAAGGAAAATGAGCCGAGCGGCTGCATTGAGTACAGAGCGAAGGGGAGCGAGATGAGTGCGGGGGAGGCCGGTAAGGAGGAGGTTGCAGTAGTCCAAGCGGGAGATAAGAGCGTGGACAAGAGCCTTAGTGGCATCTTGGGAGAGGAAGGGCCGAATGCGTGCGATATTCCGCAGCTGGAAGCGGCAGGATTTGGCGAGAGAGAGAATGTAAGGAGCAAAGGAGAGAGAGGAGTCAAGGATGACACCGAGGCAGCGAAGTTGAGGAACAGGGGAAATAGAGGAGTTGAGAACAGAGATCAGAAAGGTCAGAAGGGGAGGGGGAATGAGCGGGAGAAAAAACAATAAGTTCGGTTTTAGCAAGATTAAGTTTGAGGAATCTAGAGGACATCCAGGAGGAGATGGCAGAGAGGCAGGCAACAGACCTAGCTTTCTCACACTGGGTTCAACGCTACATTCCAAAATGGCCTGGTAATATCCAGATTTCATGATGTCAGGCTTATGTGCAACCAATATCAGATGCTCTACAGAAACTTCGAAACATCCCTGAATCTCCTCCATGTTTGACTTGGGAACGTGTTCTTTTAATTTTTGTTTTCTGTAAACATAAGGATGATGTGCTTTACCACAAAGCTCAAATTTGGTCTCATCTGTCCACAGGACTTTCTCTACAAGAAATTTTAGCTTGTCCTGTTGTGTTCTGAAAAACTCCAGTAGGACTTTCTTATGTCTTTCTCTGCAGTAGGGGCCCTTCTGGGCCTCCTACCTTATAACCCCATTTAATTAAGTTTAAGATGGATTGTGCGAGTCGTTCCTTTTGTCTGAAGGTCAGCTTGAATGTATTTTTGCAGTTGATTGAGGTGCTTTTTCCTCCATCAAACAATCCTGCTCTGTAATTTTTGAGCAAGTTTGCTCTTTCCAGGTAGGTTGGCTACAGTGTAATCGGCCTTAAACTACCTAATAATGTTACATATTGTTAAAATGGGAACATAAAGGTCTCTGGAGACTGATTTATAGCCATGTTTGGCTTTCTCCTAAGACAATTCACTAGCCTTCTTTCTTTTCTCCATGCTCAATGAAGTACACACAGTGATACATAACCAGAGAATGAGTCCTTTTCTCTATTCAAGCTTGTTTAAGGAGTGAATCAATTCTGATATTGCAGGCACCTGCTACTCACCACAGATGAGTTCAGTTCCTAAGTGAAGGAAAATCACCTGTTTCAAAGCTAATTATTTCTAACTACTTCTTAAAAGTGCCTATTATTTTATCCAGCTCATTTAAGGATTATTGTGCTGAAAAAACTTTTTGGTTTATTCCACTACAAACCAAAGGTATGTGGATGGCCAAAAATGTTTAATTTCAACAAATTTATGGAAGAAATGGTGCATTGTATAAACTGCAAGGGTGCCAATATTTTTGGCCACAGCTGTACAACCCATCAAGTCTTCTATTCACTGTACAACCTTTCTATATAGCCTTTACACGAGAATGCTCTTGGTAGTGTGCTAGACTCCCCCCTATATCCAGAAACCCTGCCCAAACTCTACGTTAAAAGCCTAGCCGCACTTAATGCCAATATCCAGGCGAAACCCCTCTGTCAATCAAGTCTATGAAATCAATATCTGTTCCATGTCCTTGGCCCCTCAGCAGTCCAGCATTTTTATTCATGACCTTGACCATGCTAAGATGTTTGCTTAGTTAATGCATAGGCTACACGTGTGTTGAAGCCCTAGATTTCAGTATGATTGGTGTCCCTCCTTTTCCCAGGTGTTTGATTTTATTTTCCACTACCTGTATTTGTCAATGCTATTACTAATTCATTCATAAGACTAATTGATCATTTAACAAAAATTTTTAATAGGGGCGAAGTAGTCAATTCCCATGAAGTCATATTTTACTTTAAAATGGCTGACTTTATTTTTTCTGCAGAGCCCCAGAAGAATTAAGAAGACCAGAATCTTTGAGCCTAATACATAATAAGCAAAGGCAGCCATCGCCTCGTAGACCAACTGAGAGGTAACAATATAAACATAGATTGCTTTCTGCTCATAGGAAACTTTTAAATGACCACTAAATGTATCATTTCCCTTTCCCCTTTCTTTACAATTCTGTCCTGAAAATCAGGTATACCTGCTTCCTCTCCATTGTGCATTACTTAAGTAACACTGTTACCTTATAGTTACAATGTGGCCTACCTTTGGTTGATCGGTTTAAAAATACTCACCACTCTAAGCTTTTAAATCAGTGGTGAACATTACGTGAGTTTTGCATAGATGCATGCATGCATACGTGAAGTTGTTAAAATGCTGCAGAACTTCATTATAGAAGTCTTGCATTGTCTTGGCCCTTCTTTCTGTACTCTCTTCTGGTTTAAAAAAGAAGAATGAGAATAATTTGCCTGATTGGTTCATTTATTCTTTAGTGGACCTTTTAATAGACTGGTGAGCAAAATACTGCTACCTGCACAGTATTAACAAGTTACATGTAATTTGCATATCCAAACATTTGTGACATACTCTTTCTAAAGCTTGTTCTGGTCAACGTCATCTTAAAACTCCAATATCGGGGAAGGTGGAAAAATTTGCCATACGCACCGCTTCACTCACGTAAGTCCTGGGGGTGCCCCATCATTCCTCTCACAGCCCTGGTAAAAAGCCAGATTGTGTAACTGTGCAGTCCAATAAGAAGATGCACACTGCAAAGTTGGGATTGCAGCAAGGTTTTTTTTTTGTTGTTTTTTTTTTAAAGAGTAAAGTTACAAACTATAGACACAACACTACACAATTTCAGCACCCATTAACTTTTATCATTTGCAATTGAAGTTAGGGCCAGGGTCCATAGAGATTTACTACTTGGAGCCACTAAGGATAAAGATGTTTTTCTGACCATATCTTTTCTTTTATTTAGGTCCCAATTGGATTCTACGTCTCTTATCTCCATAACCAACAGTCCCAACCAGGTAATATCTAAGTATGTTACAAAAGCACGTGAAAGAACATGCTCTGTGGCAGATTGACTTATAGCCTCTGGATTATCCGCTTACTAAATTGTACTTTACAAATGTGCTTCTCATTGCCTTAATGTCTGCATTTTACTCTTAACAGCTATTGAAAAACCCATAAGTTTTCCATTTTGCCCTAACATTGCGGCCTTACCCTGTTCTCATAGGCGGATACAGACGTACAGCGTAGGGGGGACTTGTTAGAAAGCACCAGGAGGGAGGCACAGCTGGCGGCTCAGCAGTATGAGGAGAGGATGAGGGGCAGGTTAACACACACAGACTCTTATTTAAAAGTAAGTTTTGATTATGTACACTGCATGGGTGCATGGCAAGTAGGATTGTGAGGAAAGTGGAGTAGTTTGCCTCTTTCTAGCGGAATGAGCATGTATTACATTTACTGTTTAGTACCACATGTCTTTCAACTTTGAACATTGAAGTCTGCCTCCCCCTCTCCCAGCCACATGTTGCACTAACCACTAATTCTAAACCAACTAACTAGATCTGTCGCACATTTCATTTGCTTTTAAAGAAAATGGTAATACTTCTATGTCACAGGTATGTTGGTGAAAGACATTCTGAGTGTCTTGTGGTGTCAGTATAGCCAGTCATCAGATCATTGCTCATCTTAAAGTATAGTACGTTTGTTGTGTCATGCATTTTCAGCACTGTACATACAAGTAGCACTTACAAACTTTAGTTGTATTTAGTTTGGTAAATTAGTTTTTTTTTCCTTCAGCAAAAGGCATTAAGTCCAGAGAAGCAGAGCCCATTGGACAATGAGGTAAGGCATTTTGCTAAATTTTCTGAATTTTTCAAACCATCGCCCTAAACTAGCTGAAATATGACTGTCTAGTCTATATAATTTAAGGGTTAGTCTGATCGTTTAATTTATTCGTTGATCAGTTAATTTAAATCAAAATAAATAATCATGTTTAGAGATACTGAAAGTTAAGTGTATTTGCATTATCTTATAAATTGGGATTTCTATCTGCACAAACTAAAGATATAAAATAAAGTATAGACTTATAATGGTTATATTTGATCTTACATTTAAATTTTACCTTTTTCGATTGTCCCTTTAAAGTCGATTGTGAAATAGTTTGATGAATTTCCATTTTACTAATGGCTTGAAATAAACCAGGAACTGTTCATTTCACTCAATGTTGATTGCCATTTCTTTTGATGTAACCCTTTATTTCCCTATTCTCTTGTGGGAGAAATCTATACATGAATCCTGTTAGAAGACTTTGTTTAACATGTCTTAAAATGCTACTACAGCTGTTAGCAGAGACTGTGAAACTGTTTTGTTTACTTTTGGGAGTAAAGGGCGATTTGAGGCCTTAATGCCTCTAAGGGGGCGTCTGGACAAATTTAAAGAGCCAGACATTTTGTAATGAAAAATGTTTGCACCGCACTCGATGTTTAGCGGTGGGACTATGCATATTTGCAGGTAACATATTATCATACTTAACAGTGACCAGCATATTTTTGCTTGCTTGACTTATTATATACAGATCATATGACTCAGACTGTGTCCCCTTGACATCTTTACTCAGTCCTGCACCAGTGCATGTACTGAGAACTATTAAAATGTTGTTCCTGTTGCTTGACTGGATCTGTGGCTGCAGTAGAGCTGGTTACATATTGCTCTTGCATTTTCCCTTCTCAATACACCCGGGATTCTATTTAACAAGTACTTTTATTTGCCCCCTACAATTAAATTAAACACCTTAAAGTTAGTGTCATTATGTATTAACTTATGACTTTTATTTCTCTAGGTAAACATATACTTTACAAATGTTTGTCAAGTGCTCGAAGTGTTAATACGGCAGATATCAAAGTTGTGGTACAAGAAAGGCTGTAGAATGCGACTTGTAGATATCGCTGCTAACCAGTATAATCCTTTTGTTATTGTAGATTGTTTATTTTCAGTTTTCATAGGAAATGTATCTTTTTATTTCTTTGTCATTCTGTTTCCCACCCATTTTCATTAATAGATCTGTCTCCCTTCATGTGTGTCACCATCTGGTATCTGAGCGTTTGCATTTACCCTTTTTATTTTATTTAATTTTTCAATACCTTTTGTGTGTGTTTCTGACATTGCTCCATCTCTCCCTACCTCCACCTCAGTGTTCCCTTCCATCCAGACGCTCTCAGCACACAGATGATAGTGCCCTCTTAGTGGTAAGACGCTTGCACGAAATGATCTGCCACCTTCAGCATGACACGATTCCACTTGGAATAAATTGTAGAAAGTGCATGTGAAAAGCATAAGCCACGACTGATGGTTGATTTCCAATACTAACTGCAAGGCTTGTGTCACCACAGCGATCGCAGTACAGAAACATTCACTGAAAAACCCTCTTCATTATTTCACAATGTTTTGTTCTTGCTTGGAAAATGCAGTGTGAAAAGCTCTTCATGATATTTGAACTGTTTTCCCAAGTACGGTTTGCCATTGATGTGAAAAATAAAAAATCCCCAAGCTTTTTAGCCTATTACAGCACTGCACCAGTTTAATTACAATTGACAGGCGCAGAAGGAATGACATAGTAATCAAGTACTTGTTTGCTTCTGCTTTCTTCATATGCTCCTAAACACTGTACACAGCGGTTTACGGGATGGCAGAGAATGAAATACACTTAAGGCCATCTTTAAAAATAAAAGCAAATCTTCATATAACTAAAACCATTTAAAAAGGAAAAATATGAGCTTTCCTGAGGGACAAAAAGCTATTGAAAAGCTTGTGTGACACCAGCCTAGCAAAGTGAAAGTTCTTTATATCCTGATTAAAGGTGCAATTCCATATAGATTTTTTTTTTGTGTGGGGAAGGTTGTTTTCTTTAACAATTGTTGTACCTTTTTAACATGAAGCTAATGATCTAAGAGCTTCTCCTATAGTTCAGTATTCTGCTAGAAAGTTTGTTCTTTGGGGAACATTTATATGGCTGCCAGTGCAAACGTGTTTACCTGTTCTGGAAACATTTTGATTTGTGTCTGTTCCCATAAGAGTTTAACCTAACCTCAGTCTGAGGCAGTCGGTCATCAAGCTCAGTAGTTGTGCTGACAGAGGGAGGTGGGAGGCTGGGATTAGTGCTATGGATGTTCCAAGTCTCTCTGCTCACAACACATTAATGTAAGTAATGTGACTGTGGATGTCATGGCAATGGCATGACTAGGCAATCTGTGAATCATGTGTCCTCTTAGTTAGTCAGTATGTGTGATTTTGTGTTAAAGAACCATGCCATTTTATTGTACAGTGGATTGCACCTTTAATGTACTTTGGTGATATGGTAATGGCATAATTCTGGTATATCAGTAGACTGGGTGATTTAGTTTTAATTGTGTGTGTATATAGATATTCATTATAAAAAAATCTACTTGATATTTAAATCTGCTTGCCTGTCTGCATGTAGCTTTAATTTAGTTTAACCCTTTCAACGTTTAAGCACAAATGCTGAAATGGTTTCTGTTTCATCCAGCAATTTAGAGGGTTAACAATAATGGGATGTAACTTCTGAACTTGCCTTAATGCTCTTATTGGACACTAGTTAATTTACTTTAATTTGTCCAATTTGTTTTCTTAACAAATATACACTGTCAATATCATACCGAATTTTTTTTATTTTTTTTATTTGTCACCCTTTTATATAGTGTCACCCTCACAGTAGTGCGATTTTGGTCTATTTTTATAGTTGTCGATGTAAGAGGAGCACTGTAATTTAAAATACAGTATTTAATAGTCTCATTAGATGTCCCTTCAAAGTCTAGTACATTTATTTGTCCTGAAATGGTTCTTCTATGAATCTGTTCCTTGCAAGTGGATAATGAAAACCTAACAAATGAAGAGACTTCACTCAGGTTGATGAAAATGTGCTACTGTCAGCATCTTGTGGACATTGAATATTCTTAGAAATGACAATTATTTAATTCCTAGCAGTTAATGTTTCATACTAGTATAAAATGGCATAACAATGGATAGTATATAGCAAATACCAGTACTAGCACCAGCCGCATCTCGCTGTAGAAGCTGGATGCAGCCTTATGCAGCGTGACCTGCAATTCTTCTGCCCACCCCCTACTCATGTATTGGACAATACTTCTAGTACTGTATAATGCTGATGAATTGTAGTTGTAATTGCACCTTGCTGTGTAGGTTTCCACACAGCAAGGTGCAGGTAGAACACAGGAGCCCAGTTTTTACACGTTTCCCTGCAGAACCAAGATGATAAAGCAAGGAAACCTCTTCAAACGGTTACTCTTGTTTGCTGTAACACTTTACATACAAGATCGTAACATGTAGTTAAGGTTTATGTAGAAAAAAATGATTGTTTCCCTGTACTTTCAGCACTGCATGCATGGTTTGTATCTTATATTTTCTGTGTCACAAATGGTGTCCTGTGTAAGGAGTAGATAGAATCTAAACGCATGCATCATTTCATGGCCCTTGCATATTCTTCATTCTTATGTATCATTACCATGTTACACACATCTCCTTGTTGGGTGTACATTTTGTTTTGCATAGAATTGATTAGGACAAACCTAATTTAATGTCTTACTGCTAATACTGAAGTACATTGGAATCACATCACTGAATGGTCGTATTGTAGGTATATGTAGGCTGCTGATATACATTGACCAGAGTGTAGGTTCAGTTTTACATCTCTAGTTCAGTGCTTCATAACACATCTATTATTTTTCTCTAGTGAGCTGTAAGTGATCACACTAGTGTGTAATATACATTGGTAGCTTGTATTGCTTTAGATATATGAAACCCCCCCCATATACTGGAACTACAGAATGTAGTTTAGTTTAAAAAAAAATTGTTGGGTTATCCAACACATTTCGATGGCAGTAACATTGTGTACTAGAGATCCTGTTCCTTTATGCAAATCGTTTTAGTATCACACCAAACACATCAAGATTATTATTTTGTTTTTGGATTTGTATGGAACTCATTTTATTTTGGATTGTATGTTCCCTTTATTGGGCCATTAGAATTTTTGTAGCTCTCATTTTCCTTGTTGGAATTGCAGTAGACACATGTCACCCAGATAGACAGAAAGGCACTGAGAGCTTCCCAAACTGTAGACTTCATGGAAAATTAGCAGTCGTGTGACAATATATACAAAATTTAGAGTTGGTGCACATATTATGACTTAATTTACGCATGATGTGTTCCGTTTTTCATCTAGTAATTTAAGGAGAATTACAAGATGATAGGATCATCAATTCCTTTTTAGAAAAGTACAGCCTTCACGTAGCACAACACAGAAATGCCTTTTAAAAAGACGACTTTTTTCTTTATCGTTCACGTCCACCATGTATGACGTGAAGAATGCACAGTCACTGATTGCTAGTTCATAGGCATCTCTTCCCGCTTCCAGAATCATATTATCAATGCAGCATTTGGCCTAATTAAACATTTAAAACAAGACAAGTATAAGAGAGCTCCCTGGTCTGGTTCATTTAACTTCAGTCCACACTGACTGGTTGTACAGATCCAAAACGTTATCCATGTATTTTGAAATGGGCAATGATAAATTAATACTTCACAAGGTATGTACACTTGTTGCTGGAAGACCAGTAATTGCAGTGTCTTTGTATCTGGGAGAACCGTGCTCTAAATGTTAACAGCTTCTAGGTCACTTTTTGTAAATCTTATTTATTTATTTATTTTTTAATAAATGTGCAATTGTTGTAAAATGGAACAGCAAACCCACATTGTAAGTCAGTCTAATTCAGATGGTAAACCGTTTACGTGCAATGGCATAGACCGAGTATGCAGTACAGTTAATTGTCTCTATAGATGTTTGCATTTTATTTGTACTCTTTACCTAATGACAGTAAGTGCATTATGCTGTCTCTTCATTTGCATTTACACAAGGTTACCGCAATGTGCTTTTACACTGTACAGTTGTGTTAGTTTAACTATCATAAGTTGCAAGATATGTTGCTTCTTTTTGGGTTTTATGATGCATCATTGTGCCGTGTTTTTAGCTTTTAGCACTGGAAAACCTTTGCATGCACGTGGCTGCAGACGTATAATGCAGTTGTAAAGCAAGAGCAACTGTATATCCTGAGAACGATATGTTTTGGATAGGGGGTTTGTGGTTTTTTTTTTGGGTTTTTCTTTTCTGTTTTCTTCCTTTCCCTCTTTTTTTGGATAGCTACCCTGCAACCTTAGCTGCACTATTTCCATCTTTCCTTCTCTTCTGTCTCCCCTTCCTCCTGATGCTGGCAGAATGGCTTTGAGCCGCATTTTGTCTTTGAGGTTGATTATAACACCAATACCATTAAAAGGAGACCAGGAAGCCACATACAGGTGAATATAGAATGCTGGCATCTTAGTTGGGCTATTTTGTTTTTTTATTTCTGACTATCCTGATTTCCACATGATTGTATTCAGTGTCTATAGTCATTAGAACCTTTGCATATATATATATATATATATATATATATATATATATATATATATATATATATATATATATATATATATATATATATATATTCTTGTTTTCAGTTAAAGTAAAACCTGGTCATGAATGAGTGTCTGTGCATTATAAAAATGCTAGTGGATATAAACAAGCATTAATAGCAGTTGCACTTCACGTAGGCAGCAGAGATCACATTTCATTTGTGTTGTTTATTTACATAGTGACCTGTAATATAACAATAACTGCTCCATTATTGTGTGCTTATACTTTATACTTAAATTATACGGGGAACAATATTAGTATCTGATACAACAGGTGTTTTTGTTTTGTTTTTTTACTATTTCAGTTTACAGTTTCAGTTTATTTCGGTTTGGGCTGTTACTTGTTACATGTGAGCCACATGTCTAATTTTAGGTTTGATTGTGCTTTATTTGCAGAGTGATGAGCGATCATCATTGACTACTCCTGTATCACCCACCTCTCAAACAAGTAAGTATATATTGGTGTTATATATTAGTGCTGAACGGGTTTTTCTGCCACAACATTTTTCACAGTTTTGATTGACTTGTTAATCTAGAAAGAATGCTAATTCTAGATTTTGTCTAAATTACTCTGCACCTTATAGTGCTGATGTGCAGAGATCTGATCTGGTTCTTGCCTACACCTTGCAGGGATCCTACATTTTAAGGTCTCCAATTAATGCGAATTCCTCAGTTTAACATATAATTAGTGCATTTGGTTATAGAGCCAACCTTAGGACCTTTTACTGTCGGTGGTGGTGGATCACGTGCAGCACTCGAATCAAGCTCCAGAAAGCAGATCTCAGCGTTGTTACTAGGTGTAGAAAATGTGTACCTCTTGTGGCCAGATAGTGACAAGTGTGTAACACATGTAAATGTTTCTCACAAGTACTTTCACTTTGTGTTGGCTTAAATATTGGTTAAATCAATTATACAACTCAAATGATCTGAAAACCCCCCTCACCCGGACCTAGATATTTTCATTTGGACTTTTATGACTTTGTTTTACAAAATGTGCCTGCATCTCTCTCTTTCAGTACATTTGTCCTCGCCAGCCTCTGCCTCCTCATACCGAAGCTCCCCTCAGCGGCCTGAAAGTTTCTTGTTCAGAGCAGCAGTTCGAGAAGAAGTGAAGAGAAGTAAGTGGCAGATCCCATGTCACAGCCTCGGATGTGGATGTAATCTGTGTTTTTGTTTTTTAAAGGAAACACTAAATCGGTTACTTTCAACATAAGCAGTTCAGCATGTTCTCTTGCACACGTGTACATGCAACTATCTCCAGCTGTACCCATGCCACAGGCATTGCACCATTTCATTTGCCTTTATGTTATTGCACTATTTACAAACCATCTCAGAAACAGAAATCTGTTACATGTAATTGACACGACTACTTTTTTTTCTTCCGGTAGTACTGCTTTCTTTACAAGATGAAATGTGACTGGAGTTTTCCTATTCCTTTTGATTGAAATTGAGGGTAATAAGTTCTAGCTGTAACACAAAGGCAGCCTCCATATATTTGACAGAATGCAATGACTCAATACAGCTGCCATCTCATTCAGAGGACCTGTCAGACCTGTGATAATTCCTCTATAGTTGTGTATAGGCTTTAGTTCTCATGTAGCAAATGGAAAATATCCTCTTTTTAGGCCAAGTACATGCAGGCGTCAAAACAACGCTTGTCAAAGCATAGATATATTGATCTTATTTTGGTGAGTCTTTGAGACTCACTGATTAACATTTAAATTTGCAATTCAGTATAATATACTATTTTGCTTTTACAGGTTCTAAATGAACATAAACTTGCATTATATTTTAGTGACCATTAACAATTGAACATTGCAAGAAACGTCACAATTGACTTAACCTGTACATACAAGCATTCGCTTTTGTGTTATTTTGCATCCGCATCAGAGAGTGTTTCTAGGCTTTTATGCTTTTAAGCAGGCTTTCAGCCTTTTGATGATGTATCTAACTACTCCTATGCCCATTCTATTTATAGTGGCTCCTCGGTAACTATTTGAACTTTTGGGGGTACATTTTATATGGTCTGCCTTATGTATGTCCGTACCTAATCCTAGACCTTGATTGATCCTGGAATTATATTAGTGTTTTATTTCTTAACTGTTTTAAACAGTGGTTTCTTATAAGGCAGTTTTTATATTAACAAAAAAGAAAAAGTTTCTGTATTTTAATGTTGAGTTTTATGGCCCATACACTATCCAGCTAGGAACAGTACCTGCAATAATGTATTTTCATATCCATACTGTTTCTTAAATATATTTCTTAACAGGTAACACACCTCCTCTCACCACTTCAGCTGATTGTGCAAACTCCAGAACAGAACATAGCTCTAAAATTCGGCATGAAGAGCTAGAAGTTACAGAGCAGCTCAGAAAGGTTTGCATCTAGCCCTCATGCACTTTGAATTTCCAGCTTTTGCATGCTATTGATTAAATATTCTTGGTTCTACAAAGAGTTGTCTTTCATATCTTTTTTTTTTTTTCTTCTTTTCCTTTTTGAAACCATAATTTTCTACTGTAATTCAGTCTTCATAGTGGCTCTGTTTCCAAGGTTCTGCACACGGAGCCTATAGTACATCCATGTGTGTTGATTACCTATGCTAGAGCATATAGAACATTGCTATGGGGCCTGTCTTAGCAGACCAAAATGGCCAGTATGCTGTGCTTTAAATACCACTAAAAATCTAAATGTTTGTGCATTAGACATAACGAGAACAAAGTAAATAATAGATGTTCCTCTGGTTTATTAAAATGGTAAAAGGTAAAACGTGCTGAATAGCTGAACAGGGGTTCCTGCAGTAAGACCAATGACCAAGTAATGGGAACTTTTGAGGTATTATATTTATAGTAAAATGGAATGGGTTTGTGATTGGCTACTTGTGCAGGAGGTGAAGTACTGTTACTCTGGAACCCTCTTTTTACTTTGTGAACATCTTTAAAGTTAACCTGTTGCCTACATTAGAGACATCTATTTTGTAGGCTGAGCCATTACTTAAGAGAATGCAACGTATCCATTCATTGCCTTGGAAATTTGGTTCATGAAGTATCTTGTTGATGTAATTCTTAGCAAATAGGTTGTATTTTACATTGTTGGATTGTAACACAGCTTTCAATTTGACAAAAACTCCACTTATTTAAAAATATGAATAATAAATTTCTTTTTCCACTTAGAACATAGAGTCGCGGTTAAAGGTGTCACTCCCCAATGACCTGGGAGCAGCTCTTACAGATGGTGTGGTTTTGTGTCATTTAGCCAATCATGTTCGGCCAAGATCAGTGTCGAGTATACATGTTCCCTCACCAGCTGTTGTAAGTATTTAGTGTTGTATATTCTATGTACTTGAAGCAGGCAATGACATTTGGAGATTTCTCACCAATTACAATTACTGCCTTTCTTCAATAGCCCAAGCTCACAATGGCAAAATGCAGGAGAAACGTGGAAAACTTTCTGGAAGCCTGCAAGAAAATTGGTGTACCCCAGGTAAGAAGTGCTGAACAGTATGTCTTTCAGGTGTGTGACGATCCACCTTTTCATGTTACTTCAGTACTTTGCAGTTTTATTGTTTAGCTGCACTGGCCCTTTCATAGAGGTTAAATACGTAATACATATGGTAGGTATCCCCTCAACCCTCTTTTCAGATTCTGTATCTGCCTTTTTTTCCCTCTCATTTTCTGAATTCAGTTCTCCCAATACAATCCCTCTTCTTGCTCTCTTTTTTTGTTTTTTGTATTGGCTCCCCAGAAATGTATGTAGCTTTTCTCCCTGAAATAGCTTACTATGTCCTCCGTTTATCCTGTAACATAGTACACATTATAGAATCTGTCTAGATACTTCTAATAATAATTCACTTTTTTATATAGCATCTACTAATAGGACTCAAAACACCTTACATTATGGCAGAGGATGAGGCCACTGCTACTCTGTGAAATCACTCAACAGTTCCTGCCCCATTGTATCTTACCGTTTAAATTCCCTATCATACACACACACACTAGGGTCCATTTCTCTTTCATCCTATCTGGGGGACACTGCTACCATGGGGTTGTGTGAGGGGAGGAGGAGTTTGGCACTTAACTAGTTAACTCTGTTAATATATGCTGCTGACAAACCCCTCCCCTCTGCAACCGCCCTGTAGCCTTCAGTTTTAGTTGAGTGCCCAAGGGAGTTGGGTTCACTTAACTAGGCAGTGAAGTTTCTTTACTTAATGTTTTATTTTATTTTTATGCAGAGGTGTGCTCTGTACTTCTTACAGAGCACACTTGTTAGTTAAAGAAGCAGCTGACAGAGAGAGTCGGACGGCTCTCACTGACAGCAGAGAAAAATTTTATTTTTGTTGTGGCTTCTATGCAGTGTGACAGGCGGTTTATATAAGCTGCTGTGACACTGATATTTACTAGGTTACCGGCGCTGCCATGAAGGCAGAGAGCACTGGTAAACCACGCCGTCAGAGGCTGACATGTTGAACTATTCCAAATCCCCTCCTCAGAAAAGATGGGGGGGGGGACTTGGTTTTCATCTGCATGGGCCAGGAGATGCACTGAGCGGTGATGACTGCTTATAGAGAAGCAGTAAATCGCCCTTATAATTGTTGCCCTATTAAATGGAGCAGGTGCAGGACAGGGAGGGGTAGGATAATAGAGCTCCCCTGCCTGCAGAGGAAAATTGGATCTCCCCGGGAGAAGACATCGGCTCCTTCTGAGGGATAAGCTGATAGACTTCTCCTGCTCCAGACAGCTTAGCCCTGGGAAGGCTAAGTAACAAAATAATTTTCTATACTCACTATAATATAGATACAGGTGTATTATACCCCATTCATACTGCACCAAAAACCCGGGTTTTTGCAGAGGCACGCTGAAAAACCCGGGTCTTGGTGCAGTATGAATAGTCCAACCATAAAATCCCGGGACTTAGACCCGGGATTTTGCGAGGGGTAATTCCCGGGTTGGACCCCGCTCGCCAGCAGTATGAATGGTGCAACCCGTGTAATTCCCGGGTCTCACCATTCATACTGTAAAAAAAGAAAATGGGAAAGTAAAAAAAAAAAAAGATTTTAATTACTAAAAAATACAAAACAAATGTTTACTTAACTTATTTTCCGCCAGCGGTGTCTCCGTTGCGTTGCCGGCTGTCAGGGGGACCTCTGGGTACTAAAATGACGTAATTTCTAATGGACTAGAAATGACGTAATTTTAGTACTCAGAGGTCCCCCTGACAGCCGGCAATGCACCGGAGACACCGCTGGCTGAAAATAAGTTAAGTAAACATTTGTTTTGTATTTTTTAGTAATTAAAATCTTTTTTTTTTTTTTTTTCACTTTTTTTTCTCTAAAACCCGGGTCGGGCAGGTGCAGTATGAACCCGCCCGACCCGGGAATCTTCTTATCTATACTGCCATGTGCCCCGGCAATATCCCGGGTTAACAACCCGGGATATTGCCGGGGCGGCAGTATGAAAGTGGTAGAAAACTTATTCATGCAAATATATTAGTAGATAGAATATTACTTGCATAAATACTCTTGTT
The DNA here is from genome assembly GCF_038048845.1 of Mixophyes fleayi. Lineage (NCBI taxonomy): Eukaryota > Metazoa > Chordata > Amphibia > Anura > Limnodynastidae > Mixophyes > Mixophyes fleayi. The sequence continues at coordinate 136,310,594 of NC_134404.1, read as the reverse complement.
TTCACATATAGCCTTAACAGGGATACTATCTTTTGACTCTTGTCATAGATTAGTTAGTATCTTCTATCTATTTCTTGTGTGAGTGCCTGTATTACATTTTATTGCTCTTCTCCGTTACCTTAAAATGTCCAATAACGGTGCAGCACCTCGTGCTAAATATTATACTTCAAGTGTAAAGTTAAATTACCCATTGAACAGCAGGACCTGGTGGCGCTTTGTGCTGAGTGCGGTGGGGCTCCCATGATAGCGCAGGCACAGACTAACGCCCTAACTATAACGGAAATACCAGCGTGCTCGACTGCCCTGAAGCATATGGTTACCACATTGGTACAACTGCTTTCTAAACCCACAGAAATTCCAGCGGTTGCTGCGGTACTCCCTTCAACCTCTGAAACTTTGGGCCCCCTTAGTTCAGTGGGGACCACAGGGACTACAGAGTCCTTTGTCTCTGGACAAGCAGGAGATCTATCCGCACTACCATCTCAGGTCCCCATTACGGGAGAACTGACTTGGTCTAAATCATTGCTCATGGGCCTAGATCTGTTAAACCGTTTTTTGGAGGTCCCAAGACCTTTACTCAAGAAAAAGAGAGACAGATCCTCTAACCCTTTCTGTTCCTCTCTGATTCTGAGAGATCCTCAGAAGAGGAGGGTGAGGTTTTAGAAGATTCCGATTCCGCACAGGTTATGGACCCAGAGGAGTCTCCCAGATATCAGGGGATTGATGACCTGGTGATAGCAGTGCGTCAGGCAGTGGGACTTCTATACATAGAGGAGACTAGATCTACAGATCGTAGTCTATTTAAAAAGCTCAGAAGACAGGCGATCCATTTTCCTCCATCTGTGGAGTTGAAAGAGATCGGAGAAGCATCCTGGAAAGAACGTGACCGTAGGTTTGTTATTCCACGAAGGTACCTAGCTTTATACCCGCTACAGGAAAATTATATAATCCATTGGGAACAGGTCCCAAGGGTGGATGCGCCAGTGGGACGCTTGGCTCGCCACACCACGCTCCCTGTTCCTGTGACAGCATCCCTGCAGGACTCCACTGACAGTAAGATAGAGCCTTTCTTAAAGTCCATCTACACGGCAGCAGGTACTTCATTCAGACCCATGTTTTCATCAGCCTGGGTTGCCAGAGCTACGGAAACATGGGTTGACCAGTTGACTAGAGCTTTGCAAGATTCTGACTTCCCCTGGCCCTTCACCTCAAGGAGGCTTCTGGGTACGTGTATGAAGCTGCGCAGAACGCAGCTTCCATTTCCTCCTCTGTTTCTGCAACAGCAATAGCGGCAAGGACGGCCCTATGGCTGAGGTCCTGGGATGCGAACACAGAGTCTAAGAAGTCCTTGGAGTCCCTCCCTTATTCCAGTGGAGTGTTGTTTGGCACGGAATTGGACAAAATAATTTCCCAGGCCACAGGAGGCAAAAGTACCTTCTTACCAGTCAATGTCCCAAAGCCTTAGGACACCCAGGTTTGGCTCATTTAGACAGCCCTTTCGAGGGGGTCCATTTGGCAGGGGCCAGACACTCTGGTCCAGACCATCTGGCACCAGAGGACACTCGCTCCGACGTAGGTCTTCCTCCTACTCTCCACACGTCGTCCCTCTTCCAAGCTCCCAGATAAACCAGCAGCGTGACGTCCACCATCCCCCCCCCCTCCTTTTTGCGGGAGTGGGAGGACGTATGCTTCTGTTCAGAGATCAGTAGGCAGAGTCCTCAAAGGACAGTTGGATTTGCGGGATCATGACAAAAGGTTACATAATAGACCTAGTGGGCCCAGCCCCCCGTCGGTTTTTTGCAACTAGCTTGCCCCAGCACCCACAAAGGAGGCAGGCAATGCTACTCTGTTTTGCCTCTCTACTTTCTGCAGGAGTTATCCAAGAAGTTTCGAAAGACCAAAAGAGACAAGGGTTCTACTCCAACCTCTTTTTGGTACAAAAGCCAGATAGCTCCTTCCTTCCCATCTTAAACCTAAAACAGTTGAACCTTCACCTGCAGGTCGTCAGATTTCGAATGGAATCCCTGAGGTCAGTTATCAACGGACTGGAGGCAAACCAGTTCATGGTGTCGATAGACATCAAAGACGCCCACCTCCACGTTCCTATTTGGAAGGCACATCAGGCTCCCGGGGAGATCCAATTTTCCTCTGCAGGCGGGGGGAGTTCTATTATCCTACCCCTCCCCGTCCTTCTCAGATTCACATTAGGATCCTCTCACTACCAATTCACGGCTCTCCCATTCGGCCTTGCAAGTGCACCAAGGGTGTTTACAAAAATGATGGCGATGATGGCGGCTTATCTTCATTCCTGAGGTGTGCAATTACTGCCCTACCTGGATGATTTACTAATCAAGGCTGCTTTGGGTCACCTGCTCGAGCAACATCTTCAGCTTACCATCAGGATCCAGGAGGAGGCATGGGTGGCTCATAAATCGCCCCAAATCCCAGTTAACCCCTTGCCAGAGAATGACTTTTCTTGCACTGATAATGGATACCAACAATCAGAAAGTATTCCTTCCAGAGGACAAAATACGATCCCTGCAGGACTCAGCGATTCAAGTTTTGTCCTGACGCAGACTGTCGGTCCTCTTATGCATGCGACTACTAGGAAAGATGATGTCGATCTTCGAGACTCTCTTTTATGGTCGAATCCACTTGTTGCTTCCAATGGGACCTCCTAAAAAAAATGGTCAGGAACCCATTAGAAATTAGAACGTCAATTGATTTGCTTGTCACCAGAAGCGGGACAATCCCTCAGATGGTGGATAGCCCGGGACAACTTACTAGTCGGCAGGTCCTTGCCCCATTGTCTTGGATCTTAGTATCCACAGACGCCAGCCTTCGGGGGTGGGAGGCTGTGGCTCTTCATCTGAGAATTCAGGGGCTTTGGTTCGCTCAGGAGACCCCTCTCCTCATCAAAATACTAGAACTAAAAGCCATGTTAAAGGCCTTACAGGGTGCACAGTCCATCCTTCAGGGCCAACCGGTCCATCTGCAGTCCAACAACGCCACGGCAGCGTGGTACGTCAACAGACAGGGAGGCACCAGGAGTGCAAGAGCCATTCCGCAGTCTTTATTCCAGGCATCCAGAACTGGCAAGCAGACTAAGCCAGTATGCAATTCTGCCGGGGAAATGGTCTCTTCACCCAGAGGTTTTTCAGTCTGGTCGTCCGTTGGGGGACCCCGGACCGAGACCTAATGGCGTCTCGTCACAACAGAAAGGTCCTACAATTTTGCTCAAGGGCAAGAGATCCCTTTGCAGTGGCAGTAGATGTAATGACAATGCCCTGAGACTTCAGGTTAGGATACCTATTCCCTCCCATTTCCATGATTCCTCGCATCCTACGGAGTGTCAAGCAGGGCGGACTGCCAGTCATATTGGTGGCTCCAGCTTGGCCGCGGACGGTCTGGTATCCAGAAATACTGTTGATGGCGGTAGGTCCAGGTCTTTGGTTACCTCTTCGAGAAGACCACCTACTTCAGTGACCATTCCTATATCAGGACTTAACGGGGCTAAATTTAACGGCATGGCTGTTTAAGCCAACCTTTCAAAATCCAGAGGGTTGTCTTCACGAGTAGTGGATACCCTCCTTAAAGCTAGAAAACCAGTCTCTGCTCGGATCTACCACCGTATCTGGTTTACATACATTAGATGGTGTGAGAACCGGACCTGCCACTCAGATTCGTTCCGCCTCTCTAGGTTTCTTGCTTTTCTCCAGGGTGGCCTGGATTGGGGTCTTTGCCTAGGAGCCTTAAAAGTGCAGATTTCGGCTCTTTCAGTGTTTTTTTTCACAGTCGCCTGGCAGACATACCAGATGTCAGGACCTTCCTACAGGGAGTCCTGCATATCCAGCCTCCATATGTTCCGCCCACGGCACCCTGGGATCTTAATCTGGTCCTTAATATGCTTCAAGAACCTCCCTTTGAACCGTTGCAGACTGCAGAGTTACGATTCATAACATGGAAAGTGGTTTTCCTACTTGCAATTGCCTCAGCCCGTAGAGTTTCCGGGCTGGGGGCACTATAATGTCGAGAACCTTTATCTGGTGTTTCACAACGATAGGGCAGTTCTCAGAACAGATCCTTCTTTCCTGCCAAAAGTATTTTCCGGTTTTCATGTAAACCAAGAAATAGTGGTTCCGGTGTTTACGCACGATCCTCAAGTGTCTGGAACAGGATCTATGGAATTTCTGGATGTAGTCAGAGCTCTCCGAATCTGTCCATAGGACATCAAAGATTTGTCGCACAGATTCTTTGTTTATTTTATTTGACTTCTCAAAACGTGGTTGGCCAGCCGCCAAGCAATCTATTGCTAGATGGCTTACGTCGACTGGCTTATATCAATGCTAACCGACCTGTGCCAGATCGTATTGTTGCCCATTCTACCCGTCCTGTGGGGGCGTCTTGGGCTGCGCGAAATGGGGCCTCAGTGGACCAGTTATGCAGAGCAACCACCTGATCCTCGGTCCATACCTTTACTAAATTTTACCAATGCAATGTCTTTACGTCGGCAGACGCCAGTTTTGGCTGTAGTGCTCTACGTGCTGGGCTGTCAGAGCGGTCCCTCCCTTAAGGGGGCTGCTTTAGAAAGTCCCCATGTTAGCAGTGTCCCCCAGATAGGATGAAAGAGAAAAGAGGATTTTTATACTCGTGATAAATCAGTTTCTCTGATTCCATCTGGGGGACAATGCGTTCCCTCCCTTCTGCTGTTTGGTCTTTGGTTGCTTGACTCCCCTTCCTTGGGGCTTTATACTTAAACTGAAGGCTACAGGGGGGTTTTAGAGGGGAGGGGTTTGTCAACAGCATAGATTAACAAGAGTTAACTAGTTAAGTGCCAAATTCCTCCTCCCCTCACACAACCCCATGGTAGCAGTGTCCCCCAGAGGGAATCGGAGAAACAGATTTATCGTGCATATATAAAAATCCTCTATTTTTTGTCATAAGCCAAATAACTTACCAGTATGTCTTTGGAGTGTGGGAGAAAACTGGAGCACCCGGAAGAATCCCATGCAAACACGGGGAGAACATACAAATTCCACATGCATAGGGGCCTGGTAGGAATTGAACTTTGACCAGTGAAACACTTAAACATTTATTGCATGTGCAGAGCATGTTTTTTTATTATTATTTATGTGGGACCTGCCGTCTTAACGGTACATATTGTTATCTATAGTCTGAGACATTGATGGGAGTGCATTAGTAGCACTCTTCAGTGAAAGCCTATGCTGTATGTATTTTTTAATTCATTCACTGACCCTCTAACACTACAGTATTCTAATAATAAGTCCATTTGGAGAGCCAAGAACATTGCATACTATCTACTCTTCCAGCCATTCCACTTTTCTTGGTTCTAGTATCAGCAGTGATGTCTCTAACTGCATGGTTGTGTTTGCATGACTGACTCTGCATTTCTGTTTTTCCCTTCTTGCTCCGCCCCCTCTGGACAGGTCAAAGTTTGTCTCCCTTCAGACATTCTTCAGCTAAACCTCTGCAGCATTAAGGGGACTCTGGAAAGTCTCCTCTCCTTTGGTGAAGGCTCACAAGTACCCGTTCTTTACTCCCACCTCCTGGGCTTCGGGGTTTTTTACTGCACCCTTATGCTTCTCCTCTTCCTGCTCTATCGCTGGGTTCTTGCCTTCTGGACACAGGCATGAAGAGGCAGGGGGATCACCTTACTGTCTTCATGGGGTGGGTGTAATCATGCAACTATGCGTTCTTCTATGAACCTCTATCCTGTGAAGCACAATATCACTGTTAAGTTTTCACTGTAAAATAATCACGAACTGTGATCCAGGGCCGGGGATCAACATCACCCAAGGATACAAATAGTATGACCACAACTGTGAATTATTGCAGCAAGTTCAGCTAGAGATTTAACCATTTCATGAACAAAGAGTCTAATCTTGCTTATAACTAGCAATACATTAACGAGGCAAAAAACATATATATATATATATCTTTGTTATTTTCTCCCCACTATCCAAGCTTTATAAAACTGCTGCTTGCCACATTGTATAAGTAAGATCTGATAATTGGGTGTATAAACTGACTGTTGAGTAAATGAGCTGATATATGGATTATCATGGGTTCTGTAGATTATTACTTATAGCTTACTGCACTCTGTGTGCCTTTAAGCCAGTGCTGCCAGATGGTCTTTTTCATCCAATTTCAAATCGTTAAAATTGGTTATATAGGAACACCTTATACCAAAGGCTTTTTAAAAAAGGGAAGCTGAATTTTATTTGCATGTTTAGGTAGCCCTATTCTAGCAATTTGTGTCACTAAAAGGGCCTAGGTCTTATTAATAACTTGCAATGTATTAACGTCCAGCTACTTATTAATCTTCTGAAATATTGAAGAGACTTTGCTGACACATTGTATTGCTATGAGTAACCAGTGCCTTTTGAATCTCACTGTTTAAAGTTCTGCACTCTAATATGAACTGGTCATCAAGATCAAGCTGGGGAGATAGGAGCCACCTAGGTGGGCCATGACCCTTTGGCACTACATATGAACATAATTTGTTTAGTCACTTGCAAGTGCTCTCATGTGCAACCTATATGTTATAAAACCGTATAATGTAGCCTGTTCTGCTAGTTCATTTTACATATATCCTTAAAAATTAGAGCTCAACAAAGATTATCTAATGTGTGGTGTCTAATAACATGTTTTGGAATTGAAGAGAAAGTTTGTCAGAAAAAAAATGGAGTATTATTCTCAGTGGTGGTATTTCAGAAGTTTTACTTGCAGTGAGCAATTTGAATATTCCCGGTCTTTCTGTATTGTCTGCTGTACAGTCACCTGGTCTGTGTTCTGGAGTGCATGGAATTGCAAGCAAATTATCAAATAGCCATGATGCACTTTCTATTCCTTTTTCCACTGAGGAGGTGATCTTGTTGTTTATGCATTAAAGCTCTAGAGAAACACTGCTCATGATAATACATTATGCATCATGTTAATGATGCCTCCAATCCTCTGGTGCTGTTAATTACTGCCTCTATTCATCAAGTAACAGTGTTGAAATGTCCAAGTCCACCAATGTCTGTGACATCACCAAGCTGCCTGCTAGTGTTGAAGTATGGCACAGTCAGCACAGAGCAAAGGGCTGCAGAGAGGATAACACAGTATGACTTTGAAGTGGTAGTGGGTGGACAAACCTACCTGAACCTGTGTAGTATTGTCTGTTGCCCTGCTTAACAACTACTCCACTGGATACCAGGTTTTACTGTCTATTCCAAGGTCAAGCTCATAGGTACCATGATGTATTAACAAATATGTATGTTTGGGCCTAATATGTTTAATGGAACCCACTTGTTTGAAAGTGGAATTATCCTGTGACCCAAAAGTAATATATTACCCAAACTGTGGCCTGGATTTAAGCAAAGTGACTACTATTTGCCTTTCTATTTTTCTGTTTATACAGATATCTTGAAGCACAGTCAATTCATATCAATACCAATATAGTAGCAGAACTGACAGGGCAAACATAAGTTATTATGGATGTAGCTCACATATTAGAGTATTGTAGCCATGCTGCTTTTTATCTATAAGAAAAACAAAATGGTCTATACTTTGTTTACTGCATCCAATGTTCACTGATTTGATGATCTTAACACTGACAAAGGGCTGCAACACAGAAGTGGCAGAATGTATGGCTTTGTGTGCCTTACTCATCCTAACCACATAAATACAATGCATACACTTGCTAAAAGTGTATGATCAGATGTTGGTAGTATTAGAAGCATCAGAAATGTAATTTAGAATCTTGATGAGAGTTAGAATTAAGTGTGATATGCAGAGCATTGATGTGTAATGTTTTATTCTGCATCTATTTTGCAAATTGCACTTTGTTTTTCTGCTGAACTTTTCTAAATAAATTTTGCTACAGACTTTACAAAGGTGTCTTCTATTCTTTGTTCCTGCTTTCTCTCCTGCGGGTGAGGATAAGATTCCCTTCTCTTGCATCCTCACACTTCCCATTTGCTAGTGTTTCATCTGCTGTTCATCTCTTGTAACATACTCATCTCTGTTAACATGACTTCACAATTATTATTTTTTATAATTTGTGTGTATTTTTTGTCACTTGCTATTCATTTTTGCTTTATTTGTATTTAGTTTTTTTGTTTTCCTTTCCCATTACTCCCATGTACAGGACCGTCTGTGTCTGCCTCCTCACATCCTTGAAGAGACCGGACTGTTGGAAGTGGCAGGAACAGTTCAGGCTTTGTTGGACCTTGCCCCTCCTAAACACCTGTCTCCAACCACTGTGTGAACCCCTCACTGTAGCCCCAGGATCCTCATTCTGTGCACTTCTTCTGCATCCCACTTTTCACTTATGAGGGGTCCGCAGGTCACAAGCACACAGGACATTTCACGCAAATTCTCTATTATGTCCACAACAGGTTTTAGTTGCGTTTTAAGAGGCTATCTTTATTTTATATGCATTCAATTATCTGCATTTGTTAATATTGTTGTACACATTTTCCACAGAAAGATAGATCATCTTAAATCAGGTTAAAAAATGAGGGATGTTAAGGACATACGGAAGAAGTGCAATATGAGACTGATATGTACTTTATAAACCCCATTGAGTCAATAGGGGTTGTAGTCTGTAACCAAGCAAGGAATGAGTTATTTATTTATTTTCTGTCACCACCTCCTCTGGCGAGGTCCTTCACATTTTTCAACCAAATGGAAAAATCTTGCCGCATGCCTGAAGAAGTGTAACCATCCACTGAATGGTCAGCTAAGACGACTTGGTGCACAAACGCTAAACCCAATGTTGCTGACAGAAATTGCTGTGCACATCAAGGTAATGAAAAGATTTGCACAATTCCACAGTGCTAGGGAAGGCTAAGACCATAGATATTGATAGTCATGTGAATGTGGACAGCCAATATGAGAAGTTTAATTATACACAAAATATTCCCATGTTCCAGTTTAGAAGTTGGAATGGTCATGTGGTATATAACTGACACTGTTACATGAGCACAAACATCTCCATGAGTGGAGTTGCAGAATTTTCTTACAACATTCAAAAGTAGAATTATTTGTCAGGATTCATTGACGAGTTAATGGTCAGTTTGGGGGTTGTTTTTATTTATGACTATTTATTTTGTTCTGATTTTTAAGCTTTTATGTCCAGTCTTGTCATGAAGGACACAATAACAGGAAAGGTGTTAAATTACTAAATGATTGGTAATAGGAGTCTTAATGTTTTAGTAATATAAACTTCTGTAAGAAAATAATGAGGTAAATGGTAGTGCCGCCTTCCCTCATGTACCATGTTCCTCTGGAGTTCTGTATTTTTGTAGGAGTTGGGTAAAAACTAAACATGGCAAAAATGAGGAAATGAGTAATACATTGCATACTTTAAGATAAGGCTTTAGTGCAGGTGTCATTGTTTGCTCTTTAGCACATGGTGACATAACTTATAGCCTTACAGATCAGTTATAGGACTTGTGGAAGTCGCAATCACAGCTTACCTGACTGACATACTTGTGAGCAATCAACATTGTTACCAGAAAAAAATGGCTTGCTAATAATCCTTAAGATCTGGAGTTGTACAATGTTTTTGATCTGTGGTGGGAATTCATTTGCCAGCGAAGTGGTGCACGGACGTCAAACCACGCTCATTACCGGCAATTACAGTAGAAATCTTTGCTCGTTTATAGAGGTGTGAAGAAAAAAGAACGCAGATTTCTGTGAAAATCGCCGCCGCTAAGTGTCTCACGGACGTTCCAGAGACGCTTCGCTAATTGAATTCCCCCTTAGTTGTGTATTGCATATTGTGTGGTTAGGGTAATTAATCTATATGACAGTCTCTCTTTTTATTTTCTCACTTTTATTAACATTTTTATAAAGACCGTGATATGGGAGGGAAGTAACATCTCCTAGTTGTCTTAGGTTGCAGTCTGTTGTTGTTTGTTGTTGTTTTTTAACAGCATTGGGCACCAGGAATGCAGATGTCAAAGCTGCATTTCTGAATGTTATTTTTATGTCTTTATGTATGTTTTTCACACTATACACCACAGCTGTAGCGGGATGCTTCAAATCTAGGAGGATTGTTTTGGAAACATTTGTGTAACCATAATGTTGCTCAAAGCTCCTCCCCTTCCTGTAATAATTTTACTTTGAGGGTCCCTCCTCCAATCAGCAGCCAGTTTTCATCACAGAGCTAAAGGTGATCAGCAGCGGCCCTGTAACATATTATCTTAATATAACTGGTGGAGTACCAGGGCTGTCACACAACCAAATATTATTATAGATAAAGGAGGATTTGGGTTAAATACAGCTTTAAAGTGGAAAATCTCTTTTAAAGATGTTGTATCCTGCTACAATTTGAACAAAATAAAAATCCGTTCAGAGAATCGTATGCACATATTAAGACTCAACTTGAAATAACCTGGTGGAGGAGATCTTATTCTGATCTGACCTCCTCATAGCCATCATGCACTGCAGTATGTTATGTAATCATGTGTCTGCTCCAACTACACTCTTAGCTGCAGTGTATAGCACCGCAATAGAGCATGACTGATAGCTCTAATGTAAATCCACCTCTTAAGACTGTTCTGTTGTCCATCAGCATGCATTATTCATCATTAATGTGATTGCAGACAATGAGTAGCCAGTGCAGGCAGCATAAACAAAACGTCCAGAAAGGGGGAAAAAGAAGATAGATAGATCTTTCTTATGATGTCTCTGTGAAATAGATGTTCTTTTATACATCTCATCTTTTGCTCTCTCTGTGTATGCCCCTCATGACTTCTGACAAGGTATGTTAATTAGCAAGTGACAGTTTTATTGGGTCTTTGAAACATGACTTAGAAATGTCCTTTGACTAGACGGTTTACCCTTTGAAAACATTATGGGGGAAAAATAACTGCAATTTTTGAGGTTATTACATATGGATGGAGAACCATACAATGTACAGCTATATATCCCCACAAATAAAGTTATAGTAACTAAAATACAGTCTAAAACACAGTCTAAATAGAGACTCTTGATACTAATGTTTACTGAGCACATTGATTATACATCCATTGAGGGGCTGGTGTTCTGGACAGTAACACCAGCACCTGTTAAGTGTGTTAAATATTTGTTTTTCTATCTGTGAGTCTCATGACTTTGATACTTATGACAAAGCAGATACCAGTAGTTACATTTCTTATGTTTGTACCATTGATGTGCGCAGTGCAGCTTAGTATTACCATTTCTAGTTTTATACACATGTATTAATAATACCATTGTGCCCCATAATACCTTGTCAGATGTATCCATGTTTAAATTGTTGAACAGTGGGGTTTATTTAATGAGATGGTGCAAATGATAATGGCGTGCTATAACCCTTAGCTGTCTGGTGTGGTCAAAGTAATGAAAGTTTGCTCTCTAATTTCTCTTTGCGCCGTGATATTTACTAGGTCTCAGCGGGGCAGATTCAGTTAGCCACGAGGTGCCGTCATACATCAGCTGCACACCTTGCTGGCTAATACGGTACAGAAATCTTTACTTATTTTCCTTCGCATGCCTAGGGGACATGAGGGAAAATGAGCAGAGATTTTAGTAAAACCTCTCACACGATGTGTCTCCATGGACTGTTCCAGAAACACAACGCATGCCAAATTAAATCTGCCCATTCGTGTCCTGAGGGTAAATGTGTTAAGGAGCAATTTTTGCAAATGGCCAATATTTAGCAGCTTTGACCGCTAAATTTAAAACGGCAATGTGTTTAAAGGCAAATCTTGCCTTTAAACACATTGCCGTTTTAAATTTAGCGGTCAAAGTCGCCAAATATCCATTTGCAAAAATTGCTCCTTAATACGTTTACCCCCTAGAGTGAGTCATTATAGCTACTTTACTTATGTCAGCTTGTGGGGAGATTGATATTGAACATATCCTTGTCCACTAACGGTTAAGTTTTGTATGTCAGTGAAGATAAGCTCTCTGGTAATTTCCCAAAGACAGCATGTATGTAAGACTCAAAGTGACTGTTGGGGCATTTTCAGATCTACAGATGTAGAGATAACTGACAGGTATATGACAAGGTGTTTGGCTCTCTAGCAGTTATTAACTCAGCTAAAACATTCTGATGGTTTTAATAAGAGTACAACACAACGGTATATTTGTTGTGTTTTCTTGCTTGTTTTTAGACATTTGTTTTTAATTTGTATACAGATGTAACATGAATGTGAATTTTACTAGTTACTACCACTAATCACAGTTTGGATTGTTACATAAGGTGTTTGTAAAGGGAAGCTGTTCATACCACAGAGCTATTTCACTGTGTTCCACACCGTTCTACAGCAGTACAAGCCTGTGCATTTATTACCCTGCAAACACTATTTTGCCTTTTAAATGGTTTAAAATACAAAGTCCTCTAATTATGTGCAAATATTAATATTTTAATATACCAAATATGTTCTACCCAGCAGATCCAATGGGAAAACCATCTTTATTGGAGGAAAATTGATGTAATATATTATTTTGCGGGGAAAAAAATTCAAATAAATCTCATAAATATCAAATAAATCTCATAAATATCAAATATAAAAAACAAGCTGTCAAATGTAGATAAATATTCTGCTTGATAGCCATACAGTGGCAATCCTGAATTTCCCAACCTGCAGCAGTGATTTGTAGGTGATCAGCTTGTTGTATATACATTGATCTTTCTCCCAGTTAATAGTCTAAATACTACAAACCCCCCTTCCCCTTCACAGGTTTTAGTGTTAATGTGTAAGCAAGAATAATGGAATGAAATGATTATATGCAAAGGAGAAAAGCATCAGTATATTTGAAATGTTTTCTAAAGCTGCAAATCAATTCACGTGCAACTTCTTTAATTAGGAAAACACTTTGTGGATGCCGCAGTAGCAAAAATTGTATAGAAAGTACTCATTCGCCATCTTAAAGTACACCCATTATTTATACACATTGGAGGCAGCCTATAACCAGTGATATCACGGAGGTACAGAAAGACTGTCTTCATTGTGTGTAGACGACCGGCGCATGTTAAGTTTTGTATAAACAAGTGCAGGAGTGACACTTGCAGACTATAAAAATAATAAAAAGAATCTAAAAAGGCTGTGCATATTTTCTGAATAAACACATTTTAACCCTTTATTTGGCATGCATTGAAAATTTCAAGGAAAATATATTTGAAGCATACACCATCTAGTGATCAATATTGGAACTTCTGAGTACTGTAAACGCACATTTAGATGTTGCTTGAGAGCACATCTGCCAAGGAAAGGCTAAAAATCTAAACATTATTACAGAAAAGTAAGGAGAAATTCATGTTGCTTGAGAGCAACATTGCCAAATAAAGGGAAAAATACCAGGATCACCTGCATGAAGCATGCCATAAAAGAGCTAATTTGGCGTTAAAACTAAATGGCATGGAAAGCAATTTTCACACAATGCTAAAATAAATTCTGTATGTAGTGTTCATACAGTCACATTTTTCAGTGTTTAATTATGGCTGATAGATGGTTGAAGATGATATAATTACATCTGATCTGCACTACCCTATTAATTTCTACAACATGTAACCAAGAGCACTAGATATTGTGTTCTACAGAAAATGGATCTACCGAATCCGGTAGGCTAGTGATGAGGAAAGTCAGGTGAAAGTATCTGCAATGTTTTGACGACCGACCAACCTAAAGACTTGGCTATGGAGGAGTACAAAACAGTTATTTCATAGTACATGTAGGGTTTGTTTAATTGATTAATATTGGGTAGCATAAATTGGATCTAGTAGCCTTTGGAGATTTGCAACGATTTACTTTTCACTAGCGTTTGGCAATAAAATCTTAAATCTTTGCAAATAGTCATGCGCACATGCGCACGTTTTAACTGCATGAGTACACTTGACACATCAGACAGCAAGTATTATGTATATTCTAAAGTATGGTTTTTGCTTTTGAAGCAAACCTCAAACTTTGGAAAATCATGGGACATAACTAATGCAAAACAATTTAGCAGTGTACGAGTCCCTTTAGTAAACTTGAATCAGTGCTAATGAGCCATATGACCAATGTCCTGGAGTTCAGTGTACTGACCTGTCAAAACAATTAGTTGAGTATATTTTCCTATGCATCTTAGTGATGGTTACCAAGACAAGCACTTTTTTATTTGTACATGCTCTTTTCTAGGGCTTCCCAAATGATTTGATACCATAAATTAAACATTACAAGTTGGATCAATGAAAGGTTTGCAGATAACACATGCATGTCTTAATGCAAAATACATTGCTGACTTACAACTGTTAATAATAAACAGTGTAAAACTGAGCTGTGTGCAGACTCATCGATTTTGTCCTGGTTATTTCCATCTAATGTGGTGTAGAAGCGGTTAGGGCAAGAATTATGAATTCTCCTATAACCTCACTAGGTCTGCTTGCTTTTCAAATTCTAATGTAATATTGGGGTTAGAGGGAGGTATATAAAAATGTACAGATGGACAATGTGGGATGGGAATTCAAATTGTAAACTACAGATGGTTCTCAAGACTTCATACTGGTTGTTTATTTTTGTAAATACATTCCATATTTTTAAGATGTTTTAAAGTATATATTTGTGTCTGTACATGTAATAGTTCCTCTCCAAATTGTCTAATTATCTTTTCCCAGTCAAAAAGAGTAATACATGTGGTAATTTCAATAAAATATACCTTTTCAAGTATTTTCTTCTTGTCTTCTTTTTTTTAGTGTATGATTTGCAGTACGGTTTATAACGCACTTGTGATTTAAATCCAGCACGTGCAATGTATAGATAAGTTTTTTTCAGTTTTACAAAGGAAAAGAAAAAACAAAATTGCAGAAATAAATTAAAATGTCAGTGTGTCCATTGCATTATCACAGATGTTCTCTACATATGCTTTCCAGCATTGATAGGCAACCAGATTACCCTTCAGGGGCCCCATGAGTATAGCCTTTTAACCTTCAAAAGGGCCGAACATAACACTGAATCTCTGCATTAAGCTAAAACAATCCATTTTATAATATAAAGACACCTATCTGAAATAACAGATCACAAGTGTTACAAACTATAACAAACGGATCTAACAAAGCAGATCAGAGCTGTGGCCACGGGTGAAGGCTCAGAGGGCCGCCTGTTGCCCATCACTGATTTAGAGCTTCTCAGTATGACAGATTTCTGTTGAGACTCAACCCCTCTCCTTTACTGTAACCATGAAGACAGAGCAACAACAAAGCAAGATGTACGGTCTCCTCTTACATTCTGTCAGCCTGATCTTCCTGCCAGGGATTTAGTAAATAAGGCCAGGAAAATGACCGAGAAGGAATACATCTGAGATGTTGAATTATAGGTACATCTGAAATAACTGAGTGTAATGCCACACAAAGACCACGAACAAACATGGTTTTATTTTAGTCACCATTGTCTGTATGGTATTGGAGCAGTTAATCTACAGCAGTTGGCTACAGATGCTGGTTTTTCTCAAATATTGTATTTTACTTCTTCTTTTTGCCTCCTTTTTTGTCTTTACCCTTTTTTCCTTTTTCTTTCCCTTTTTTGCTTTTTGTCTTCTTGTAAGGCCCCAAGCCTTTTCGCACCATTGTGCCTCTCCACCAGGCTTGTATCTAAAAGCAGATAAATATGCTGAAAATGGGTGTACTTGTTGCTCTGTCAGTCAGAAAAGAGTAACTATTAATATAACATAACACAAATCTTCATTGTGGGTTATTGTATGTAATACAACCCTACTTTCTTATCTTTATACAATGTTACTGCATCACCCCTGAGTACTTTACCTTGATCGTACTTGCTAATTCCAACTTTTTCTGTTTCTTCTGCTGCTGGTCTCTCTCCTTCTCCAAACGATCTTCAATGATGACTTTCTCATACTCTCTATACTAAAATGTTGAAAACATTTCCTTGAGAGGTTTAGTTTCGTACAAGCTTCAAAAACTAATAATACACAGACATTTGTAGTGACTAGTGACGTACATTGTAATAATTATCATTTATCTCCATTTAAAACAATATGCATATTTGCTGATTTTCTATTGAACAAACAGAATATCTAGTCTGTAAATGTGGCTACAATCTTTTCTGGGGCTGACCTCCTATGCCCTCTAATGTTTTAAATGGGATGGGAAATCTTTTTAACGTGTATAGGAAAAGTCCCATGCTATCTGGTTATTGGGTAAATGTATTTACCCACAATGCATTGTTATGTATAGTAAAGGACAAGATGATTCAATTGTGTTCTATTTGCTGTTTTTTAAAACGATTATGCTGAAATGGCTCAGCACACCACCATTTTCTATTATTAATGGTTCTCAGTAAATGAGGTGTCCGCTATGGACAACCCCCCTATAATCTGATTAGAGTTTCAGATAATCGATAGCGCTCACTGCAAGGCCCTTTCACAGTGTTATGGGCAGCTTGCAGTGTGTCATTGGGCAGGAAAAACAAACTATCTTAAATACTAAGGGGTCATGTTTAAGAAGCATTTGTCCAAGACTGGATTACCTATTTAAGAAGAGCCTGTACACATTAAGAGCTTGCTCTGATAAAAGTTGCATATCCACTAGAAAAATATTGCGGCTCCCTTCCAACAGCTTGTGATGGCATTCAGCTGCAGTCGCCACAGAGTAGACTACAGCAGTTGCTCACAAACATTACTGATCTGAACAGAAACCTCACAGCATGTACCCACTACATATTTCATGTAATTGCTGAACCAAATTACTACAAGTGGCTTTCAAATCCAGCCACTGTATGTGGGTACCCAAGCAGTGGGTATAGGTGAAGTTTTCTGTGATCAGATCCATACAGGCCACCAAATAGGAGCAGCATAGATTTCTCTAGTGGTACGCATCCTAATATGAAGCTATCTGGGCAAAGAGGGCTGGGTGGTCCCTATGACTAGTATAATTATTAATCTTATTGTTTTCTATTTTTATTTTCCCGTGTATGCTCATTTATTTAATTTTTGCTTTTCTCCCTCTTTGCTCTTGTGTGTGCAGATACTTATCTTCTCCACTTTCTTTGTCTCAACAAAATAATATAAGCAAAGCTCCCAATGCTTTTTACATTTTCTGTTTGGGGAGTATTTGTATAATGTATGTAAAGGCTGGATGGGAAAGATAGGCACTCTGGAGTTAACACTTATTTGGCTGCTGCCTTAAACCCAAAGTTTATTAAGGGTTGTCCTCCCTTTTTAGACAGATATAAGGAATATTATTATTATCATTTATTTGTTGGGCGTCACAAGGTATCCGCAGTGCCGCACACAGTACTAACAGTAGACTATACAGGGTGAAACCATACAGAACAATGAACAAAAAGTACCAATACTTCAGAAACTCCGGCCAGTCATATGCAGTAAAGACGGAGCGGTAGAACAGGTATGGAGACAGGAGGGGAGGGGGCCCTGCTCATACGAGCTTACATCCTAGATGGTTGGTAGTCTTTGAGGAAGAGGTGAGTTTTGAGTGCACGTTTGAAGGAGCACAGAGCAGGAGAGAGACGTATGGAACGAGGGAGGTCGTTCCAGAGAAGGGGGGCTGCACGGGAAAAGTCTTGGATTCTGGAGTGGAAAGAGGTGATAAGAGTGGAGGAGAGGCGGCGGTCGTTGGCCGAGCGCAGGGAGCAGGCAGGAGTGTGAATGGAGAGTAGGTTATAGATATAAGGGGCAGTAGACTGAGAGAGAGCCATGTAAGTGGTGGTGAGGAGTTTGAAAAGGATTCTGTAGGGGAAGGGGAGCCAGTGTAAGGGGAGGCAGAGGAGGAGCGGCATATGAAGTATGGGCTTTGACGCTGCTCAAGGATCTTTCTGTGGATGGTATGACTAAGTTTATATACTTTTAACAGGGGTGTGCTAAATAATTATTGAAAAAGTTATTTATTACGAAATGCAAGTTTAGTATCACATATGAGACAATTAGTGACACTGGTACTATTCTATATAGTCATGCCATATTTAGCACACACCTGTTAAAAGAATATAATATTAGTCATATCATCCACAGAAATATCCTTGAGCAGTGCCATAGCCCATACTTCATATTTTTTATATTTGTAAAATGTAGTTTGTTTTATGGGAAGTGATCTGTTTGTAAATGATCATTTATCAAACTAGAACTAGTATTGTCTGCCATCTGTTCAGTAAAGCTGGGTACACACTACAGATATTTCAACCAACTTTTTACATGCGATTGATGTTCCGATCGCTCGGTCCATGGACTGCATACACACTAGCCTTGTTTAGGACGATAAAGGGAAGAGCGGACGTCCCTTTAGCGACTTTTACAGCCATGTTGTCGTGAGCAATGACTGTAATTTCATACTCACTGTTGTGGATCGGTCGGAAGTTTATACACACTACACAACAGAAACGAGATTGGAATGAAAATATTAAACGGTACGACCAACCAAATGAGGCGACAATCGTCCATTTGGGCAGACTTTCGACCATTGTGTCACTACACACACTAACCCGACTTTTGACGAGCGGTCGTATGTCGGCTGATTTAGCCGATTATTGGATGAAAACTGTGTAGTGTGTACCCAGCTTTACTCTGATTATGCAGCAACCATTTCACAGTGGACACTTACTAATTTTCTTAGTGCTCCCTGGTCGTTGCGATCGGAATGGAGATTGTATAGGGATCTTTAGGCATGCTCAGACATTATAAGAAGATGATGACTGACTAAACATAAATACAGTAACGTGCATCGGCCATTCTCTAACGAATCTGAGCAGCGTAGGCTTGACATGCGGTGAGTGGAGTGCAGAGCAATTAAGCCATCCGCATGTTTGTTTTTGAGGTCTCGTTATTTGAGAAAAAACAGTCATGTTACACTATTAGGTTCAAAGTATTTGTTCAGTTAATATAGAAAACGAAATGATCAACTGCATACGCACAAAATACTTCCTTTTAGCAAAAACAAAAATAAAATTCAGTTACAAACTTTTTGCTTGCACTAAAGCTGGGAAAATGACAGCAGAGTATTGCTGCAGTATAACGTTGGTCCTGGACCAACAGAAGACTACATGAAATGGAACTTCCACGTGGAGCTAGATCTGGCAGCTGTTTGAACAGTACAAATGTTCTTTGCATTTTAAGAATTTCATTTTCATACAAGTGATTTTTCATTTGAGCCCCTACTTTCTTAGCCAGATCCTGCAGCAGCGTCAGGTCATTAACTCTGGCAGTCTTCAGAGCGGTCAGTTCGGCCTGCTTCTCCTCTGTGTCTTTGTCATACTTCTCCATCCAATATTCCAGCTTCTCTTCCAACTCCTGATGGTTATAAACAGCAACATATCCAATATGGCAGTTTAGTCTAAGCAGCATATTGGAGAAAACAAACATGATCTGCAGCATACATTAGTATTATGTTCAATTCAAATGATGCTATTGTTTTTAGCTTAAGTATGCATTATGCCACATTCCAAACCCCCTGCAACCTACATGCACATGCTTTGAAACACAGTGAATATCTAATTGAGCTTTCTGTAATTGCTCTGTAATACTATTATATATGTGAGTATTATAAAATGTTTCCTTCTACAAATTGTATTTTGCCATTTTTGGAAAAATTTACAAAATATTAAGTATTTTAGAGAGTGATTATAATACATTTAGTCCATTATACTTATACGTAGTCAAAGGTTACTACATAGATATTAATGAATAAGTGGGTAAATCTATTTGTTAATAGCCTCTCGCCAATCAATAGGTGGTTGACATGATAGTATTTTTTTTGAACACATTAAATGTTAGTGTAGCAAAAGTGCACAACCAAACAAGGGTTTTCAGTTTCCTGGCAACTGACTCATAAATGCACAGTTGAAAGTAAGATATAGCTCTGCATTTATTTATTTATAGTACTCTTATTGTCTGTTTTGTTGGTTTTTGTTTTAAATATTTTCAAATATTACTTTGCAGTTCTAAGTAGTCTATTAATAGTCTAACACTACTGTACTAATATAGTGTAGAACTAGACTGGTATAAATGACTGCTCGTTAACAAATACTATTTCATTTTAGCGTCCGTGTGCCAATATAGCTTAAGTAAATTGCATGTGTGTTCCATGATTAGTAATGTCACCTTGTACATCTTGTGTTATTTATGCACTCCTGGAATAACCCGTTCAAGGGTGGAATACTGCTGTGCAAGACGTGAGCAAGATGTTTGCTTGGATGTCCAGATTCAGGATCTAAACGGGAAGCTGGCAACACAAGTCCATTGGCAACATACTGCAGATAGTTGTTTTCTGCTGTCTAACCAGGCACTGGTTGGGGCCAATGTAGAAAGGGATTCTGAGGTACGTTGCAGCGCCAGACAAGAACAGGGTGGAGGCCAGAAGCTCAAGGAGATAATACACCCCAATAAATATGTTAAATTGACTGACATTGGGGATTTCAGGTCAGAAGTATTGTTGTAGCAGGTTACTTCCACCAGCAACCAGCGGAATCACTGCTAAAAGTAAGATGGGAACAGGAGTATCAGAGAGAAGGGCAGACAGGTGATGGCAGCAGGGGATTCAATTACTAGAGATATTCTGGCTCCAGGACCATGGATGCTGCAGTTTCCCTGCTGCTTAGGTTCAGCATATTGTTGGTCAGGTTGATAGGTTATTGAAACAGGCACTTATGATACATGTTGGAACTAATGAAAGAGATTGATGGGACAGTCCTCGAATAAACTATTTTTTAAGGTTGCGTTACTTTCTGCAGTATCGTGGACTGAATACCCCCCCCCCTCCCCCTTTGAGTCCATTTGGGGACTCTGCGACTATGGCAATATAGAGGACAATGCTGTAGCTGGGTACTTCAAAGTTAATGAGGGATTATAGAGAGGAGGAAACTTTAACTTTTGTTAGGTTTAAATAGCAAAGGCCAAGGAAAAACTAATTTTCCACAGCACAGTGGCTTAGTGGTTAGCACTTCTGCCTCACAGCACTGGGGTCATGAGTTCAATTCCTGACCATGGCCTTATCTGTGTGGAGTTTGTATATTCTCCCCATGTTTGTGTGGGTTTCCTCCGGGTGCTCCGGTTTCCTCCCACACTCAAAAAAACATACTGGGAGGTGAATTGGCTGCTATCAAATTGACCCTGTGTTTGTCTGTGTATGTTAGGGAATTTAAACTGTAAGCTCCAATGGGGCAGGGACTAATGTGAATGAGTTCTCTGTACAGCGCTGCGGAATTAGTGGCACTATATAAATGATGATGAAAAGTAACAATAGCAACATTGAGTGTAAAGGATGGGAACACCCACTCTGGGGGACACTGCAAACGTAGGATGTTTCAAAATGACCCACACCTAAGGCAGGGTATACTCAGACGTAGTTGTACGGACAACCTTATGTCTTCACTCTGTCATTATGAATATGCAAAAAGGGTGAGTTACAGAAAAAAGCAACCCGACTTGGAGGCCCTCCTGCCTGAAGAAACAGCAAGTCAAATATTTGAATTCAACCATCACTAGTGGCTTAAATGGTGGAAGCTGTGACACTGACGAGACCAAGTTGAGATCCTATGATTCAATGGGAGGAATATATGGAGGCTAAATGCTGAGTACTACTTGTAAAAAAATTTAAAAAAATCTAAACAGCAATAATGAGTTTTTTCTTTCTCTTAAAAAGCAACAATTTCTAAGTGGCAGTAGCATTGGCCTCTATATCCCCACAGTCACAGTGCTCCTCAAAGTGGATGTAAGAGAAAATGATCTGTGGGGAATTGGGGTAAACTTGGTAACAACCTCCAAGGTAGTATTTTCTGAAACACTACTCGTACCATGTGCTACAATGAAGGATAGCTGTAGCTTAGCAGTGTTAATAGGTGGCTAAAAAGTTGGTATGTAAAGGAGATTTTTTGGAGAACTGAGCTTATTTCTCTCTCAGCTACAAGCTCTACAGTCATGACCAAAAGTTTTGAGAATGACACAAATATTATTTTTCACAAAGTCTGCTGCCTCAAGTTTTTATGATGGCAATTTGCATATACTCCAGAATGTCATGAAGAGTGATCAGATGAATTGCAATTAATTTCAAAGTCCCTCTTTGCCATGACAATGAATTTTATCCCAAAAACATTTCCACTGCATTTCAGCCCTGCCATAAATGCACCAGCTGACATCGGGTCAGTGATTCTCTCGTTAAGGTGAGAGTGTTGACGAGGACAAGACTGTCCTCTTTCACTCTCTCATGCTGATTGAGTTAGAATAACAGACTGGAAGCTTTAAAAGGAGGGTGCTGTTTGAAATCATTGTTCCTTTGTTAACCATGGTTATCTGCAAGGAAACACGTGCAGTCATCATTGCTTTGTACAAAAAGGGCTTCACATGCAAGGATATTGCTGCTAGTAAGATTTCACCTAAATCAATGATTTATCAGATCATCAAGAACTTTAAGGAGAGACGTTCAATAGTTGTGAAGAAGGCTTCAGAGCGCCCAGGAACGTCCAGCAAGCACCAGGAACCGTCTCCTAAATTTGATTCAGCTGCGGCATCGGGGCACCACCAGTGCGGAGTTTGCTCAGGAATGGCAGCAGGCAGGTGCGAGTGCATCTGTACGTATAGTGAGGCGAAGACTTTTGGAGGATGGCCTGGTGTCAAGAAGGCCAGCAAACAAACCACTTCTCTCCAGGAAAAAGATCAGGGAAAGACTGATATTCTGCAAAAGGTACAGGGATTGGACTGCTGAGGACTGGGGTAAAGTCATTTTCTCTGATGAATCCCCTTTCAGATTGTTTGGGGCATCTGGAAAAACGCTTGTCCAGAGAAGGAAAGGTGAGCGCTACCATCAGTCCTGTGACATTCCAACAGTAAAGCATCCAGAGACCATTCATGTCTGGGGGTTGCTTCTTAGCCAAGGGAGTGGGCTCACTCACAATTTTGCCTAAGAACACAGCCATGAATAAAGAATGGTATCAAAACATCCTCCTACTTTTCCCAACCATCCAAGCTCAGTTTCGTGACGAACAATGCCTTTTCCAGCATTAGGGAGCACCTTGCCATAAGGCAAAAGTGATAACTAAGTGGCTCGGGGATCAAAACCTCCCCAGATCTTAATCCCATTGAGAACGTGTGGTCAATCATCAAGAGGCAAGTGGACAAACAAAAACCCACCAATTCTGACAAACGCCAAACATTAAATAGGCAAGAATGGCAGCCATCAGTCAGTATGTGTCCCAGAAGTTGTTTGACAGCAATGCCAGGGTGAATTTCAGAGGTGCAACACTGCAAATATTGACTATTTGCATAAACTTAATGTAATTGTCAATAAAAGCCTTAGACAATTATGAAATGCTTGTAATTTTACTTCAGTATATGATAGCAACATCTGACAAAAAGGTCTAAAAACACTGAAGCAGCAAACTTTGTGAAAAAACTGAAGCAGCAAAATATTAAAGAGGAAAATGACCTCATATAATTTGTAACAAACTTGTAGTTCTGGCAAAATAAGACCATTTGTATCTATCAACTCTCAATGTGGCTTTGTTTTGCCTTCCTTTGGATCAATGGTTTAATTTGACAGCCTTCCACCAACCGAAGTGACTGTAAGTATGTAACTATGTTCATGAATATCCTGGAAATGCTACAATCATGTTCTATCTTGAGACCTATTTCACTCACCTGCTGATGATGTCTTAGGAAGTTTTCAATCTCTACATGCACTCGTATCTCCTCCTCCATCTTTTCTTTTGTTTTCTGTGAATACAGGGCAGCAAACTGGGTTAACGGAGGATGTCTTGCTTCAGTAATCTAATATTTGTTTAATGTATTATGTACATATTTTTGTGTACTGTACGGTACCAGTGGATGCCATTTATGTGGTGTTAGAAAAGGTTATGAGACACAACAATCTATAATATTTACCTCTACTACACGTGTGCGTGTATATAGCGGCAATGTGTATGGCTGTTTAATTTATTTCTATTCAAATGATATTAACAAAAACCAGAATGGATACTGAGTAATCTGTTTCTGTAAGTAGCTAAGCGCTTTTAAAAAATTGCAAAAGCGGAAAACGCGTGGGTACAGTTTATTACTGTGCTATTGTGACTACCCTCATACATACATACATAGGGGCATGCCTGTCTTCTGCCCCCAAATAAAGGATATGCAACTAATTTTGTGGGACTGCAGGACCAATTGGAAATGTGCATAATGGAAATGAAACCGCCACTCTAGGACCACTCCCTTCTTTAATTTTAACATTTACATTTTTCTCCTTAAGTATTGCTCAGTTTAGTCTCATTTATGTTCTTATGGTAATAACGGGACATTGGCATTTGCTTTATTACACGTGCCACTGTATTATTGTAGGAAACACTGACCATAATGTCACTTTATTCATGGATTACCTGTTAGCCTTTATTTCTAATCCAATTATCTCAATTCCTAATCTGGTCAAGGAATGGAATAAATTACCCTCAAGTCTTTTGCCCTCACCCTAACAGCTCAGGCATTCCAGAAAGCCTTTTGCTTGGTACCTCTTCCAGTTGAAATACCTAAGAACCATATGCTATAAAGATAACACCCTACTCTAACAGTTACATTTCTTACAAAAGTAAAAAGAGATTCCAATGGAACTCCTTGCAATGCTGGGGGAGTAGTAGGACAAATATAATGAATGTACCTGTTCCAAACTCTCCCAATCCATGTGCACCCCAATACACACATGACTCACTATACTGCTACAAAAATGCAGGGGGCTTACATCTTCCCTCAATCTTCATCTACTATAAAAATGTTATACGCAACAGGGTTCTAGTATAAACAATGTCCAGAAGGGCAAACCTTGAATAGAAACTGAGGAAGGCTATCTAGGCTCCCAGTGAAAGCAGTACTTATACACTATAGACTGCTACAGTTGTTAATATTTTGATGCTCTGAGAGATAACATTGGAGCCTCTCCCTCATCTTGGTGGCAGCGATGGTAGACACTGGAGAAGGGGAAAACTCCATGAAGTAGTGTGCCTAGTCTACTGCATGCACCTCTCTGCTGCCACTCTCAATGCTAACCTGTTATTCCAGTGCTGTGCCGAGGAAGCATTTGATTCAGCTCCAGAGCAGATGTTCATAACACAGTATTCATTATGAACACTGGTCCCCAATGTAATTCTGATGTCACTGGGAATGCTTGCACATATAAAACATGTAGGGGAGACAATCTGTACTTGAAATAGCAACCTAGCTAGTATACCGGGTAACTTTACACCACCATTGCTGGCTTTATGGCTAGCGTCATATCCCCACTGCTGGCATGTTGCAATTGCTGATATTCTGGGTAGTATTATGTCTCCATATTTGGCATACTAGCGAGTATTAGATTAATCGTACAATGTTGCGGAAAGAGACCTGAGCCTGTTACCCTCTATATCCTTCTAGAACCAATGGAGAAAAAAATAAAATAATGAAAATGGTCCTCGTCTTCTAAAGTCGTCTGCCCAGCACACCAAGATTGTGTCACTTAATATACGCTGTTGACATATTTACTTGAATGTCACTTACTCATGATCAAGCGTACAATGAAAAACTAAAATTCCCCTGACCTATACTTGGTTAGGATATTAAATCATAAAACATTCAGACACCCATCAGATTTAATATGACCTATCTATGGCAGTATATTTATGTCATCATCTGCCATAAACAAAACAACAGTTCAATATTAATATCAACTGTCTTATAATATAATGTAAATGTTTATATATGGCACAAAAAATGTAAATACCGAAAAACATAAGACTATGTAAGAGTTACATCAGAACTTTTCACCATATTAAGCAGGTACAATTGTGAGCCATAGCAGATTGCCCTACAAGGGTAGGCAGATCAAGCCGTGGCATTGACATGTATTGTTACTTTATGCCAGTCTGCCTACAACCTCCTGAAAACCTTCTTGTTATGTGCAAACAGATTAACTAAGGATAATTACGGAGGGGGAATGCCTAGAAATATTCTTTTTACACAAATGGCATCCACTGTGAACGAGAAACGACCTTAATGTCTACACCCATTGAATCTCATTTAAATAATCTTGTACTGCAGAAAAAAAACCAACATATTTTTGCACATGGGTGCAGAGCGAGGTGCATTCATGTCCTCGCTCAACAAGAAATGGGAAGAGCACTTTGGACTTGGACATTCAAGCAACAATATTTTAAGGTTTCACAAGCAATTCAGCAAGCTATTCACACTGACACATTAGGGCACAATGACAGCTAGCTGTGTAGTATACATGTAAGTTTAAAATTATATGAATTCAAACTTGATTTAAAGTCTAGGTTTTTGCTGCCATCTTTCTGGAATTATTTTACCAATATGTAGGAATGTTATAGACACCAATGTGAATGCACAGTGTACAATGTACCATGACTGCTAGAATAGGACTGTCAGTAAGCATACTAACATCATACTGGTAATAGCACACCAGGCGTGTTTCTATAATGCCCACCTGAATCTCCATCTGCAGATCAGACTCGGCTATGCTGCATTTTCTCTGGGTCTGGGAAACTTGCAGCTCGGTGTCCTTCTTTGCGTATTTGCCTTCCATGCTGGTTTTGGTTTTCATGTCCTGCAGCTGATCCTTGAGGTGGGCGATGAGTTCAGTGCGACTCTGAGACAAAATGTGCAATGATGGCTCCAGGGACTAATGTACAGCTCCATACTTACAACATCAAAGAGCACAAAAACCCTCATTGTGTACAAGCACATGTAACCCTCTAAGATGGTAGCAGGTGGTTTACCTTTACCTCATACTGGCTGGGTGCATCCAATACAACAGTATATTTTCCCTCCCACTCGCAAAGATAACATGATTAGTCAGTGGGTTTCATCACTGCCAAATGTTCCATTGTGTGTTATAATATACGGTCACAAAGATTATTATGAACAGATAACACACTATCAATGCATCTAAATATATACATGTGGGAATGTAATGGATAATACTGACATAAGAAATCACCTTGGTATAATAGTTGGTATTAATTAAAGGTAAACTAGCATGAAACAAAAAGAATAGATGTATTACAAGAAAGTTATATGGATTGTAAACAGGTCATTGATCAATATAACAAAAGAAAACATAAATAAATGTGACTTCTGTACACTCTTATGCTCAGCACACAAGAACATGTCTGGCTTTACATTTCTGATTATTTTATAACTGCTACCCTTACACAAATCTAAGGGGTAGTTTTACTAAAACTGTTAAAAATCAGATTTTAGCTATAATTTATCTCGTACATTCTAGAAAATCATAGCTGGAATCCGGTTGCTATAGGCAACATCTCCACTTCTCTGTTAGAAATTTTAATAAATCTACCAAACATCTTTATTTATCTTGTCAAATTATCTATGCTATCTTTGTTTTACCATTAGACTAACAAGTCAAGGAAACCAGGATATATATTTCACTATTCAGAACCTATATGTGTAATATATGTGAACCTATATGTGTAATGATTATTATTCCATTTCATGGCAGACTAGAACTGACTTTCCGTCCCCAACTATAAAGATGATATAAAGTGAAATTATTAGGAAGCTACATTGTGATAAATGTTGCAATACGACAAGGGGTTCCTTACTTATCCCTTTAATGTCTAATGGTACAGACAGTAATAAATAAAAGTGTCATGACAACTGTATACATAACTACTTCCTCCACCTCCTAATGCTCACAGTCAGGTCACCATGTATGGACAAGATGCACTGCTGTCATTCTGTAAATTATCACTGCTCACAAAACTGCACGTTGTTTACATGTGGCCATACTCTACATTTGAAAAAACACAGGCGCCGTCTATGGGTTTTTAAAAGTCTGTTTATTCACCATACAATGTAGGGTCCAGATAATTCTGTAAGTAGATGTGTGTCATATTAAAGGCACACTAACTTTTTTTTTTGTCTTTATTTTATTTTTCATCTTTGATTTATAGGACCCCCTACAACATACAGCGTGTGCTACACTATCACTCAGTGCAGGCAGTGACCTAACCTAAGGAGTTTTGTCTGCCACCTCTTTGGCTGTTATATTTTCATCACAACACATAAAGAGATTATTCAGAGTGAAAGAAAGATTAGTAACCACTGAAAGATGATTTCAGCAAATTGTTTTAGTAACACCTTCATAAAAGATAGGTAAGATTTTGTAACAAACAAATTATAAATTCATCTCTAGTTATTTACACTAGGCAACAGCAAGGGAAACACAGGGTTAAGGGTAGAGATGCTCACTGACCCCCATGTTTTGGTTTTGGTTTTGGATCTGGATTACCGTCGTGTTTTGGTTTTGCAAAACCGCCATTGCGTGTTTTGGTTTTGGTTTTGTTTTGCTATTTTGTTGGAAAATCAATGTTTTTGTGCATAAAATAACCAAATTTAGTGCTCCACCTGTTTCTTGGATAAGTAATGTAATTGTAAAGCTAATAAATTAGCAAAAAAACAGTTTAATTTCAGGTAGGCCATCATTCTACACACAAACCAGATTGTGTTCCTCTCCATCTATGCATATTGGCAATGCAGCCATCGTCTTTGGGTGTATATTACACCCTACACTTATAGTTAAATATGTAAAGAAATGGAGAAAGGCAGTTTGGTTTCTGTCTCTCTTGGCCCCCCTCCACTTGTAGAAAATACCAAAAAATTCAGCCGCTATAGACTGTACAATATTAATTGAAATGGACGAAGGCAGTTTGGTTTCTGTCTCTCTCTAGGCCCAACTCCACTTGTAGAAAATACAAACAAATTCAGCCGTTATAGACTGTACAATATTAATTGAAATGGACAAAGGCAGTTTGGGGTCAGTCTGTGTATGACACCCTACCCATAATGAGAAATTGCCAAAACAGCAGCCTTTCAAGACGGTACGTGATATGGAAATGCCCCAAGTCCCTTGCCTCTTTGGGAGTAGATTCAGGCCCGGCGCTCCCATTAGGCAAGGTTAGGCACTTGCCTAGGGCGCCGGGCTCTGGAGGGCGCCTGGAGGGCGCCACAAGAATGTAAATTACTTTAAAACTGTGCGGCGACCGCTGACCATACCTGTCACGGCCGCCACACAGCATTCAGATGCACAGGGGAGGGAGGAGAGGCTATTGCTCACCACCGCCGCCTCTCTGCTCCGTCTCCTCCCCTCCACTCACTAGTGTCAGTGAGTGGAGGGGAGGAGACGGAGCAGAGAGGCGCTGATTTTTTCAAAATGCCTAGGGCGCCATGGACCCTAGCACCGGCCCTGAGTAGATTGCACCCTAGACTTAAATAGAAAGTTTTAAAAAGATGTTATCGTCATCATCTGGAGCTTCATCCTCACCCTCATCAGTGTGTACGTCATCATCACAGACTATCAATTCATCGTCGCTTGAATCCGCCATTAGAGAACAGTCAGTGCTTGGATGTCTTTGATGGTGAAGGCCTTCCTCGTGGAACATGTAGTTCATTTTTATAAACATCATTTTCTCCACATTTTTGGGAAGTAACCTTCTACGGCGATCACTAAGTTCCCGGCTGTGAACACTCGTTCAGAGTACACACTGGAGGGTGGGCAGCTTAGGTATTGCAAAGTAAGTTTGTACATGGGTTTCCAAATGTCCTGCTTTTCCTCCCAGTAAGGAAAGGGACTGTCTGACATATCCACATCAATTACCTCTTGAAAATAATCCTCCACCATCCTTTGCATGTTTATACTCGTATTGAATGGAGTTATGGGCAAGGTGAAACATTTTTTGGAAAAATCCTTCAAACCAGCCCAGGGGGTAAATGTATGAACCTCCGGATTCTTCATCTCCGGCGAGTTCAGTGTCTTCAGCGCTTAAATTTAAAGCGGCGCTGCCTTGTAAAGGGAAGTTTCCCTTTACAAGGCAGCGCCGCTTTAAATTTAAGCGCTGAAGACACTGAACTCGCCGGAGATGAAGAATCCGGAGGTTCATACATTTACCCCCAGATGTTAAATTGTTCTGGTCTGCCCCCTGTGCCTTCCCTGCTTCTTTTTGGGAAATTACATTTTTTACGAGCAGCAGCAGCTTGAGAAAGTGAAGGAGAACGCGTCGTCAAGCCGAGGCCCAGTTCAGCGGCCAACTTGCTGAGCAATAGCTCCTTGCAAAAGTTCACATCTCGTTCATTTTGAAGCAAAGACTCAATGTAGGTCTTAAACCTTGGATCAAGCACAGTGGCCAACACGTACTGATCCGAGTTCAAGATCTTAATAACTCGAGGATCATTGTGAAGTGAATGAAGTACTTGATCGACAAGGCCAACATACTTTGCGGAATTGCTTGATTTCATCTCCTCCTTCAGTTTCTCAAGCTGCTTTTCCAATAGTCTAATTAAAGGAATGACTTGGCTCAAACTAGCAGAATCTGCACTCACTTCACACATCACAACTTCAAATGGTTTCAGCACCTTGCACAGGACTGAAAGGATACCCCACTGTGCAAGAGTGAAATACATGCCCCCTCCTTTCCCAATGTCATGGCTTGTGCAATACGCTTGGATGGCTTTGCGCTGTTCCTCCATCCTCTGCAGCATCTACAGGGTGGAATTCCACCGAGTTACCACCTCCTGCTTAAGTTGGTGGCAGGGCAAGTTAAACTGCTCTTGGAGCTGCTGCAATCTCCTACATGCTGTGGCCGAATGCCTGAAATGGCCTGAAATCTTACGGGCCACCGAAAGCATCTCCTGCACCTCACGGTTATTTAGTTGAAAGCTCTGCACCACCAAGTTGATGGTGTGAGCAAAACAGGGAATGTGCTGGAAATCACCCAGCTGTAATGCTCGCAGTATATTGTTGGCGTTATCAGAAATGACATATCCTGGGGAGAGTACAAGTGGTATAAGCCATGTATTAATCACATCTCTTAGTTTGCGTAACAAATTGTCAGCTGTATGCCTGTTAGAGAAGCCGGTGATACAAAGAGTGGCCTGCCTGTGACAAATGTTACGTAGTGGTGTATATGCTGCTGCTGTTCCTGCTGGTGAAGGTGAATGACCAACCCAGTGGGCTATCACAGTCATATAGTCTTTGGTTTGACCACTTCCACTTGTCCACATATCTGTGGTTAAGTGGACAGTATGGCATTTTTCAGAGCAATCTCTACATTTGTACACACTTTTTGTTATAGTTGTGGAATAGCTTTACGGGAAAAATGGTGTTGTGATGGAATTCTGTAACGCGGACACAAAGCCTCAATTAACTGTGAAAAACCAGCTGCGTTTATTGTGGATATTGGATGCAGATCTAACACTAACATGGCAGCCATGGCGTCTGTGATTCGCTTGGCGACTGGGTGACTGCTGTCATATTTTCTTCCCCTAGCAAATGATTGTTTCACAGTTAATTGTTGAAATGTAGGACTGATCTTTTTCTGGGCCTTCCTCTGGGTTGACGATTCACCCCCAGCAGCAGCAGCAGTGGGACTAACGCTTTCTTCAGAGGAATCAATAATAGTGCAGGAGTCATCCAGCCTTAATAAGTGGGATGCAGGGCTAACTCTGTTCGGGTGGGTTCGGTTCTCGGGGAACCGAGCTCGCCCATCTCTAGTTAAGGGTGCCTTTAACAACAATGGTAGCTGTCAATATTTCCATCTTAAAATGTAGTGCAAATGAATAACACAAGAATAATAAACCTGGACTGAATTGTTAAAGCATACTGCAGATATTCCTTTATAAACAGACTACAAAGCTGTATCGTCATAACACATATAATAAACCCAGGGGCGGGCTGGGCCGGGGGGGAGGGGGGCATCGGCCCCCTGGGCTGCTCAGTTTTACCACTGTTTGGGCCGGCCTCCGTGGATGCAAGCAGTGCATATTTCCAGCGGCGCACAGGCGGTGCGGCCGCATCATCATTGACGCGGCCGCATCGCGTGTCATGTGATGCGGCCGTCTGTGCGCCCCCTGGGCTGGAATGTGCCAGTCCGCCCCTGAATAAACCTTACAGACCTGTAGATTTCTTACTTTACCTGCAACTCTACTTTCTTCTCCAGTCTGACATCCTGGAGCTGCTTCTGCAATGATTTGATCTTCTTTCTCCCTTCTTGTTCTCTGTGAAAGAAGCATTGTGTGATAAATATTGAGGAGATGCAATTTTCTGAAGTTATTTCATATGTTTGGAAAATTAGATATAAAATATAGATATGTCGACAGCGTCATATTATCTGTGTGTATTACCATGCTCACCTCCTATATATGTGTGTAACCATGCTTGACAGCCCTCTTGGTACTTGCTCACCATATCCTCTGCACCTATTGTCTCCTGAGTGTAGCACCTCACGTTCTCTAATACACCTATTCTCTGTGTGGCACCACGCCTCCTATAACACAACCTGTGCCGTCTTTTCACCTGTGTGTGGCACTACATCCTCTGTAGCACTCATCATGTACATACAGCATCACATTCCCATTGGCCATTCCTGTACACATTGCACCAACACTCTCCACATTTCCAGTTATGTGCAGCACAGTACCCATTCCATGCACATATTCTCCCATTAGAAGTACAATACACGCCCAATGTAAACATCCTCACCTGTGTGACGTGCCATATTCACCCTATGTGCCCATTCTCACCTGTGTGATGCTCGACACCCATCATATCTGCCTATTCTCACCTGTGTATAGCACCCATTCTATGTGCCTATTCTCACCCATGTATAGCACCACACCCATCATATGTGCCTATTTTCACCCATGTATAGCACCACACCCATCATATGTGCCTATTCTCACCCGTGTATAGCACCACACCCATCATATGTGTCTATTCTCACCCGTGTATAGCACCACACCCATCATGTGTCTATTCTCACCCGTGTAGAGCACCACACCCATCATATGTGTCTATTCTCACCCGTGTAGAGCACCACACCCATCATATGTGCCTATTCTCACCCGTGTATAGCACACACACACCCCCATTCTTTATGCCCATTCTTACCCGTGTGCATTACAACACCCATTCTATGTACCCATTATCTCCTGTGTGCAGCACCACACCCAACCTATATACTTCTCATCTGTGTACAACTCCATACCCGTCCTGTGTACATATTCTTATCTTTGAATAAAAGTACGTCCACCCTATGTACTTATTATCACCTTATTATCACCTGTATGCAGCTCCACATCCTCCCTGTGTTTCCATTCTGACCTGTATAAAGCATACACCCACCCTCTGTGCCCATTATCTGAGTATGGTGCCTCAAATTTGGGAGGAACCCTAACCACTCAATTTGCTCATTCTCACTTCTCTGTGGCAACAACAGGTGCACCCATTTTCACCTTGTTATTGTGTTGTAGAAGTTTGCTTTTTTCTCTTTCTCCATTGCTACAGCACGCTGTAGGCTCTGAAATGACCCTGTGGTTTCCAACTCCATCAACATGTCTGAAATGACATCTGCTGCAAATTGTCTGTTAGAGCAAACAAGAGAGAATGGTGACTGACATTTGTGCAATATTATAATGTGTGCCATATAACTGTTACTAATAGGTTAATGAAGGTTTTTAGTATCCCAGTTATCACTCATTACTTTTGGAATTCTCAATACTAGCCTGAACCTGCTTACATCAAACACAGTGACTGCCTTACCTGTCAGCCTGGACCTTCTTTAGATTGTCGGAAGTTAAAGGACTTTGTTTCACAGCCTTCAAAAACTGCCCGTTGCTCATTTTCAGATTTTCGCTTGTTTCATGCATCTGATTCTTCAGATGTAGTAACTTGTGTGACAGGGGAGGTGGCATTAATTTAACATCTGCACGTCTTTCAATCAAATTCTCAAACGTTCCCTCCAGATGCCTCTGAGTCTTCAAAATTGTACCAATTTCATTTCCAACAATCTGAGGTCAGACAAAAGAGTGCAATTATATTATTATGACTTTAAATGCAGGTTGCATTATTTGTATTTAAAAAAAAACAACATTTCCAATCAGGGGAGGGTTGGCAGATTATAGCCTGGGGGGCAGGACTCAACTCAGCAGTCTATTTAAAAGGAAAAGAAATGCAAGTGGTCCAACACAAGGTGGCCCTCTGTGGGACCAGTCTGGGGGGCAGATGCCCCCCAGCCCACAAAGTAGCAGGGCAGAGAAGTCACAGTGTTTGGATACGTCTGTGGCACATTCAAACAATGCATACATATCATGTAGAATCTGTAGAGAAATGCATACAGCGTTCATAACGAATGAATGCAAATTTTTGTATTTTCTTGCAGTCCTTGTCCACCCAACATTTAATATAAATGCTATATGTCCTCCATAAGGGGAATCGATGATCCCGATTCTACATGCTGTGTTCAGATAGCAGCTCGGTCTTAATGTAATTAGGAGCCCTCATATTGAACATGATTTATAGCAGTAAAGTTGTCTTCCTTTACTGTCACTCCAACAGTAAGGTTCATCTTGCTACTAACATCGCTTCGGCCACGGTAGGAGACTGGCATTATATATCCTAGGATGGAAAGCTGATCCAGACTGTCCTCCAGCACTGTGCACACCCGCAGGACATCCATCATTGAAAATGACTCCATCTTCTGGATCTCACAGGGGCCAACCTTTACTTTTACTGTACCTGTATAAGAGGATGATGACAATTCACAACAGTGGTTCATCAATTAACTTATTGTATATACCAAAGCTGCGTGTTCACACATATTTATTTCACCTAAATTATTATTTTTAAGTAAGGGAACAGGCTACTGGAATTAAAAATAAGTTATAAAAGAGGCATAATTAATAAAACAAGACTGGACATAGGTTTGTGAAAGAAAGGGTTTTAAGGATTAAAGGCAGATGCTGCTCCACCATTATGTCTGCACCATTATGCATGCAGTCTCAGAAGCTAGCAATGCATGCTTGGATTTGCAGTGTCACAACTGATGTTAATTCACATGGGGCAGCACGGTGGCTTAGTAGTTAGTACTTCTGCCTTACAGCACTTGGGTCATGAGTTCAATTCCCGACCATGGCCTTATCTGTGAGGAGTTTGTATGTTCTCCCCGTGTTTGTGTGGGTTTCCTCCGGCTGCTCAGGTTTCCTCCCACAATCCAAAAACATACTGGTAGGTTAACTGACTGCTAACAAATTGACCCTAGTCTCTGTGTGTGTGTGTGTGTGTGTGTGTGTGTGTGTGTGTGTGTGTGTGTTAGGGAATTTAGACTGTAAGCCCCAATGGGGCAGGGACTGATGTGAGTGAGTTCTCTGTACAGCGCTGCGGAATTAGTTGTGCTATATAAATAAATGGTGATGATGATGATGATGTTTCCGACCTACATACCTACATGCCAGCTATCCTGTTCTGTTATGCACTCCCCTACGATAAAGCATATTATGAAAGGCGATAACAGGAACACGTTTAGCGGATAGTACTGTGATATTTTGACATGTTTCAGATCTGCACTATATAACTTACCTATCCGCCTATCCGGCACTCAGCTGGAGTCAAGGAGCCGCGTCTGGTTTCCATGGATACAAAGACCCAGCCTCGGGGTCCTCGGATTAGCATTGTCCTCTCACCGCCGGTTTTATTATACAGCAGTTTATTGTTCAGTTATCATTCACGGCGGTGTTTGGGTCTTTACTCGTACGTCGGGTTATATTATAATAGAGTAGGAGCTGCTGCTTTTGTTATAGTTTAGCTCAGGCAATATAATGGGCACCTCACGTACAGCACGCTTCTAATTTCCCAGCGTGCAGCGCGACTTCCCTTCCTTTTCCTCCATCTTGGATCCCAGTGTGGGTGAGATGAATTAATGTCCTGTAGAAATGCTGGAATGTTTGGTTAATAACAGCCTTACCCGGTAAATAGTGACCGGGCCGGAGAAAGCCTCGTCTGGTGCATGGATAAGGGCAGGTGACGGGAGTGTAGTCGGCGGGATGGCAGGGATCCTGGCTGGATTGTGCGGCCCCGGCTGACATGTCATTTGTCCACCGGCTTCCTCTGGGCTAGGGCTGCGGGTATGGGGGTGCACTGAGCAGCCGGTGTTACCACTCGTACATTGTGTTGTTGGGACAGCTCCGTAATGCTGTCTCTCTCCTTGGTGCAGTTATTACCCTGCAGCATCTGGTCACCCTGCTGTGGGGTTCATCATCCTCTACTTCTCTGATGTTCCCATCTCATGTTCCTTATTCTAACCGGGTTTGATGTTTGGTTCTTATAGTTAGAACCCAAGTAACTTTAATGCTATAGTAAACTATGCCTTATACAAACCTTAAATGGGCTCTATTGTTTAAATATAGGACTTGCACCTTAAAATGATATACATTTACAATTCCGGCCACTTTAAGTGTCCCTTTAACAATTCGTATGTTGGGAGATGTGGCTCATGATGCGTAGACATTGATGTTGTGAAAGTGTAAACATGAAACACTAGCTTTTTACTTAAAAGTTTATAAAGTTGGTGCGGTCACATATAACTAGTTGGCCACAGACCGCTGTGCATGCTTTCATTTAATCATTCAAGCAAGGTTATTTAAAATCTGTGAATGTTCTTCTCAGAATCTTTTCTATAGAGGTGACTGACCATAACTTATGTACTGACCTCTTGAATGTTATCTTTTCTCTACAGTCCTGTCTGCATCTGGACGCTATTAGTTCAACATGTCTGGCAGGTATGTGTGCGCTTGTTGGATCCTTAAGATAATTTTCTGCCTTTGTAAAGTCTTAGAGATGCACTTTTTAATTTCTCTTATTCCAGATTGTGGTGCAAAGCAACCTTTGCTGGCTACAAGAGAGGCCTCAGGAACCAGAGGGAACACACAGCCCTTTTGAAAATTGAAGGGGTCTATGCTAGAGATGAAACAGACTTCTACTTGGGCAAGAGATGTGCCTATGTATACAAAGCAAAAAAGTAAGTATTTTGTCCCTGCATGAAAATGTGTTCATTTAATATTGTGACTGATATGCTTCATCACATTCACATGTTTATCTGCATTGATGTTAAACTGTCACAATTTTAAGGCTGTATTGGTAGCGTTGTCAGTAAATGTTACTGTAATATGTTTTGAAACTTATAACCCTTCTATTGTATGTTCCAATAATTGTTTAATTGGTCTGTGTTATCGGACGTCTCCAAAGCGATGTGGAAGCATTGTCATTGGTTGTGCTACTGTGTATATTTTGGCCCAGTGCTACTGGGCTGCAGTAAATTTTTCCAGAAATCTATTGCACTAACATGCAGGGTGAATGAATATTGCTCTACTTAGGGGGCTGCTCCATGCAGCTGACTTTCCCAGGGCATTGCCTGTTTCACAGCCCTGGCTGAAAGCTGGGTGGTGTGACACTGGGCCAGGAAGTAGCTGCAGGTAGAGACTGCAGCTTCTTATTGGTCTTTCCACTCACACCTCTGTTTTTTCTTATACTCATATTTTGGGTGTACTAGCTTTGCGTTATTCTCTTCAAAACTGGTATGGGGGGGGGGGGGGGGTTCTAGCATCTTGGAGTACCTATATGAAAATTATTAAGCTGCATCTAAAATGGTGCTTTTTATTTAAACGTGTTTTTTTTAAAAAAAAGATTATAAATCAAACTTTCTATGCATTCCCCTGAACAATATAGGAACAACAGAACTTTGATTATTAATTAAGAATGTGGAATGGAGTTTGTCTGCAATACAGCAATATCTGAATATTTAATAGGATAAATGGAACAAATGCAGTACAGCAACAGTTGGTCTTCTGCAACATGTCAATGTTTTATTATATTATAGAACATATTGTTAACCTGCCCATTAGTTTCTGTTTAGGAACCTATAAATGTATTTACTAGTTAATATCTGGCTTGTTTTGTGGTGTTTTATTAAACCTAAAAATTGAATAGTATTTGTGACATGTCTTTTATAGCTTGGTTACGTGTGTGTGTGTGTGTGTGTGTGTGTTCCAACCTGAACTTGAATTGTAGTTTTGCTCTAGTCCTGATGTTGTATTACAGATTTTTCTGAAAATAGATTGCTCCCTTCAGTGCTGTTTCTAAAGAGTAAATCATTACTAATGGGTGATGGATGCAGCATGTACTAGTTATTTATTTATCCCCATAGTGCACTAAGTTTGCATTCTATTTATCCAATTGCTTTTAAGGCTGGATTAACATATTTCTGTTGCAGGGTAAGTAACCTAGAGATTAATAACAAATATTCAGGATTCACTTGCAGCTGCTTTAGTGCAACTGTTGGTAGTCAAAACCATGCTTGTGTGACTTTCTTGTGTAACTCTAAATGAATAGGTATAAATCTTTGTCTGGGGCGTTGGAACACTGGACTTTATAAGAATATGGAACAACCTTATTTTGTATTTAGTTATACAGTACAGAACAAATGAATAGTTATTGCCCTCCAGCTGATATATGCCAACATCTGCTTATTTGACCACCAGTTTCAAAACACTGTAAAATGTGGGTTAATACCTAGAGCAGCCCTAGTACTGTAGTCACCACTGGTGTCACGGTACTGTATTGTTTACACCATCACTGCTATACTACTAGATGCCTCATGATAGAAGCTAATTATATTTGCTGCTAGTTAATTTTCCTCGAAATACTCCATAGCAGTCTTACCAGTGGGTTAGATAGACCCTTCTAGCCTTAGGTGAGGACAGGAAATAAACAAGTGTCCAGGTATTATGTAGATCCCCCTCTTCCCTGGCGTCTGAGACACTTCGCTATGTTTTTCAGAAACAACTTGTGAACAACATTGTTGGGAATACTAGGCTGCCATACAGTATGTTGAGGAAAAGCAATTGTCAGCAAATATAATTAGCTTCTTCCTCTTCAATCCTCTTATGACAGACTTAATAATGGGATACACCCAATAAATAACAATAGGAAGGGCTACTACATATTGCCTGACCCCTCTATCCTCTGCTAGAGACAGGAGGAGAAGTTGTTACAGATACACGCACCCACAAAGTAGGTTTATTTCTGGTACCTACCCAAGGCTAGAAGGGACTAATCCCATGATGGGCGACAGGAGGCCCTCTGTATCTTCACAGCCTCAGCTATTTCCTGCTTTATTGTCAGATTTGTTTTATACCCAGTAACACTTGTTTAAAATGCTGGCTGATATGTTATTACAGATAAGTGTTTTATTTGATTAAATGTATTAAAAGTAATGACTTGGATTTACAGTAATGTGCAGCCCTTTTGAAGGTTAGAGGGCTGCATCATGCATTCCTAAAGTACATCAGGGGGTAAATGTATCAATCTCCGGTTTCTTCAACTCGCGGGAGTTCGGCAAGATGACAGCTAAAATTTAAAGCGTTGCTGCCTTGTAAAGGGAAACTTGCCTTTACAAGGCAGCGCCGCTTTAAATTTTAGCTGTCATCTCGCCAAACTCCCGCGAGTTGTAGAAACCGGAGATTGATACATTTACCCCCAGGTTGTCGATCACTGGACTAACACATTTGTTAAGGCTGCCTTAGAATATTGAAGAGCAAATTTGATTTCTGAGAGCAACCCAATAGGGTTCAAGTTATTTTGTGAGAAGAATTGTATTTGTGTACTTAACAGGAGTGCCATACAGTTTCATTGGCCTTAGACTAATGAATTTTGTGTCCACAGGATTATGGCAATTGTATAGTATTTATAATATTTTAATGTTTACCCTTGCAGTTATCGATGACAAATAGTGTATTTAGAACCCAGCTTGTCCAGCTAGGTGTATACAGTGTTTCTCGTATCCCAACTATAATAGCCTTAAAAATAAATTAGATCTGATTCCCTTCACAAATTTGGTCAAAATATAGGTCAATGTTAACTGTTCATAATCTCCTTTTGTGTGTCAATGGTTCTAGAAATTTGTAAGGAAACTACGGTCTTGTATCCATTTTTATTGTTCGTTTAGACCAGGCCTGTCCAACCTGCGGCCCTCCAGATGTTGTGAAACTACAAGTCCCAGCATGCCCTTCCAGCTATCAACAGGTTGTCTACTAGCAAAGCATGCTGGGGCTTGAAGTTTCACAACACCTGGAGGGCCGCAGGTTGGACAGGCCTGGTCTAGACCAACCTGAATTCCTAATTTTCTATGGTTCAGTGCTTACAGAATTAGATAATTGTGTAGATCCCACAACTGTCTATAAGGAGCCCCTGGTGACATATCGCATATATTGTAACCAATGCTGCTTTAATGTTCGGGCACAGTTCTAGAGAAGTAGAAATGTCTCTTCTCTCATTTTACTAATTGAAAATCGGGAGAAAAAAATAAGTGATTCTTTATTACTGACCTTTAAGTTAATTGTATAAGAAGCTGCAGTGACATACTGACAAACTTCTAGTTTGGGTTCTGACTGCTTTATACCACATGGCTTGTAAAATGCAATAGAATATTTTAGTAATTCTTGGTTTGACATCATACTTTATATTCTCAGACTTTGATTTTTGTGCTTGGTTCATATTTGCTTTTTATTTATAACTTTTTTTTTTTTTTTTTTTAGCAACACAGTGACTCCAGGTGGCAAGCCGAATAAAACTCGTGTGATCTGGGGGAAGGTGACTAGAGCTCATGGTAACAGTGGCATGGTCCGTGCCAAGTTCCGCTCCAACCTACCTGCCAAAGCCATGGGGCACAGGATCCGTGTGGTGAGTGCATGAAGATTTATGAAAAGGCACATCTCAAAGTATCTTATTCCATTCGGTATATTGCTCGTGCCGATCTGCATTTTACGGCCAATAAAAGAAAATTGAATAATGAAGGCAGGTGTAAAGCTATTAAGCTCTGTAGCATAAAATAGCACTTAATATTGAATGCTGTACGCCTCTGATCAGACTTCTAAGCTGTGTTTAGGCAGTGTACCTAGTAAGATGCAAGCTTTAAAAAAAAAAGTTAAATTGAGCAGCCCTGTCAGATTATTTTCTTACATTTGCTTGTGAAGAAATATATAACATTCAGTAGTACACATTGTGTCAAAAATGGATATTTCTGACATTTTATACTACAAATAGAATTTTAATTGTAACATGCTTTTAATGCATCATATAGTTTCTCCTACATCTCCCTATAGAAAGGAAAAGCATTTTTTTTTATTAAATGCATTTTTCATGAGCCAGGTTCTTATTGGCTAGCCATGTACTTCATGTATGCTGTGTACTGTACCTTCCAGCTTCACGAGTATTCTACAAAAAATGTAGTTGACTTCACAAATGTCAATTTTGACACTCAAAGAGCACACTGCTAATATAAGACCCTGTAATCCGTTAATAACTGTCTATAATAAGGTATAATACAATTTATTAATTTTTGTGCTAAAGACAAATGCTCTGCAGTTATATAAATATACCCAGCTGTCAAGAGCAAATATGTTTAGATCCTTAATATTTAATTTTTGCTTGTAATGTGTTCTGCAATGCACTCTTCTTAACCCTCTTCCTTCTTTTCTTTACAGATGTTGTACCCTTCAAGGATTTAAACATTCTGTACCAATAAAACAGAGTTCTGGATCTTTTTTATGTTGATGGCATTTGTCATTCTGTAGGTTCAGTTAGTGGCTATAATGACTGTATTATGAGTACTGTGTGTGTGTGTTGTGTGGCATAGTAATAAAAACACAATGATGTTGCTCCTTAACTGTCCCTAACTGTTAGTGTAGTGTATACATGGCCATACTTGTAGTCATACCTCCAATTGGCCTTTGCCATGAAAGAAGGCAAACTTGTGAAGCTACAGACAATCTTAAAACTGTGTCTAGTGAGGTGCACATTGCTTCTGTGTTTGAAAGAAAACCAGAAGACTTCAGTAAGACATCCCCATAGTAACAGGCAAGGTAGGTTAAACTTGCTGAGTCTATTGTGCCTCCACCTTGTTTTAAAAAAAAAATAAAAAAAATTTAATCAAATTAACAATTAACTATATGGTAAGAAACCTGGTATGAATTACTAACTACATCATGATAGTGGGGGAAAAAGTTGCTTAAAAAATGTAAGGTTTTGTCTCTATTTTTCTTGAGTAGAAGAAAAGAACAATACATTACTTGTGAAACTAGGTCTAGTCATTGAGGTGCAAAATTCTTCCAGTTAAGGGGTTAACAATCAGACTACTTGACAATGTTGTGGTGAGCTTTAACAGCAGTAGATTTATGGTCTGGTCTAATTGGACTTTTTGTTATTTTCAACTGTAAAATAGGCAAATGTGATGTAGTCCTATAAATTTACCCTCTACAACTACAAAGTAGGTATCCTTTCTAAAACATTCTTCCTCTTGTCCTTACCAACTATTTGGTAGTACAAGACCTGTATTTGCAAGATCAGCAACCACTAAAATGAGTTCTGCAAACACCAGTGTGTGCAGCAGTAGTCCACTTTCTGTGGACCCGTATTTAGTATTGACACAGAGCAGGATCAAACTCTGCATCTGATTGGATAGCTTAAGCAAATCAATCCAGTTTTATGCAACTCTTTCATCCTAAATATTTCAATGTCGTGTGTATGTGGTGAATACTTTCATGTAAAAAAAAGTCAAAAGTATTATAGGAGTGATACGGAATACATCATAAAGATAAGGTAAAGTAATAAAATAGAGGTTTTCGTTAAGGATGAATGAGTGAAAGTCCTAAGGGTTTCTGGAGTCGGTCTGCTGTGGGATGTGAAGTGTGTCCATGTAGTGGGTCATAAATCCAGGTTTTGGGTTAAGGCCTTGAGGCAATGACTGGAATGTTCTTATCAGCTTGATTTCCCAGAATTCTCTCCCTGTCATTTTTTACAAAAAACTCTTACTGTGTTTTGGTCCAGAGAAGTGACTGAAAAGTGCATGCTGGATCTCTAAAGAGGTACCTCTACTAGCTTCTGATTTAGTATTTCTAATTGTTTCTAGAACTTGAGCTCAAATGACACTGCTGGCAGACCTGCAAGATCACTTTTCTGTAGTTGCCCCATTGATTGCCTGCATGAAATCTGAGCATAGAAACTTGAAGCATAATGGAACAAGAATTTAATCTAGTAATCTAATAATAAAGCAGTTTGCAAAACATACCCTTTATCCCTGATATAAAAGGTGCCTCTAGACCGGCCCTTCATGGGATTCAAACATCCAATAATGTTTTGAGTGGCTAATGAAGAAAAGCACATCAATGGGGGTTAACCTTTTTTTTTTATTATTGCAAAGTGAGTTTTAATTCAAGTTAAGATAATAATTGTTCACAGGCTAATTTCATAGTGATACTGTTTACCCACTAGAGTAGACTATGTTTACAGGAAATAAGTAAAGCAGTGTTACACCTGCCTGGGCTGCTTGGTTTAAAAGTCATTCTCCGTAAAACCCATGCACAAACTACCTTTTTGAGTGGATTAATGCGTTGTCTATTAATACCTAATTGTACTCCAATAGAGGTGTAACCATATTTATTTAATATTTACTTCTCTACTTTCCCTTAAAATAGCCTGGGTTGGTTTTGAGTAGGGACTCTGCAATGTGTTTAATATGCACAGGGATCTTGGCATGTTGATTTTTACAGTGTTTAATTGGGTATTTTGATCTCTACTTTGCATAGCTCATATCCACAAATGCTGATCTAGAGTTCTGGTACTTGGGCAGAGTTTGTTGTAGTGTCCCTTAAACCATCCAAGGTCTTTCCTAGACTTCTTTTGTTGTCTTACTGAAAAACCCATTCCCAGATGGGTTATGCTACCATCCAAAGAGATTCTTCTGAACAAGTATGTGAAGATAACAGGTGGCATTTAAATGTGGCTCTACTTTTATCAAAGAATATAATCTGTGACATGAAAACACCCCA
The DNA here is from genome assembly GCF_038048845.1 of Mixophyes fleayi. Lineage (NCBI taxonomy): Eukaryota > Metazoa > Chordata > Amphibia > Anura > Limnodynastidae > Mixophyes > Mixophyes fleayi. Next base: position 136,266,905 of record NC_134404.1, on the reverse strand, counting down.
TACTTCTGCCAGCAACTCACATTGCTAACACCCAGTAGAATAAGTACCCGAACAGATGATTTTCCATTTGTCTGGTGTTTGTGCTGTTTAACCCATTGCTTGCTTGCCTGTCTGGCTGTCTATTTGTGAGAGTTGGCACAGCCAAAGCACTCCCCTTAAATTTTGGCCTTAACATGTACATGGGGATTAAAAAAAAAAACACCTATCCATTCCCCAGTGATTGGCACAATTAAGCAATGAACATTTTTGTGGTTACATGCCCTTTAACTTGCTTGAGGACAATATACTATTGGTAAAAAAAATATATATATAGATAGCTAGATATTATATATAGAAAAGTTAGGCCCTCTGTGGAAAGGGGTTTCTATCTTAACTCGAATTTGTTAACCATAAACGTTTGTTAAAACAAAGCGCAGATTATTCTATGAACAGTAATTACAGCAGCCATCTGTTTAGATTGACATGTCTGCTGACGCCTCCTGTTGCAGATGATTCAGAACTAGTGATGATAGACAGACATAATTGGTAATGAATAAGTCATTCCCAACAATTTTTAACATGTTTGTATGAGGTCTATAATTGCATTAGTCAGAATGCTACCTCAATCAGATTATTAGCTTGCGCTGCAGCCAGTAGATGGCACTGGTAGCTAAAGTGAAGGCAACAGTAGCAATCCTAGGCCCAATGTCTATCGGTCAGTGTGTAGGAATATACTAACAAAGGGATGGTACATCACCAATACAAAACTAACATTAGTGCTGATACAGTATTTAAATAAATCACAGAGTAGGCAACTCAGGATATGACTGGTGGCTGGTGGAATGGATAAAATTTGAAGGACAGGAGTGTTTAAATCCAATACATACTTTAAACAGGAGTTCTCTAATATTATCTGTTGCCAAGACACTGAAGATAGCTTTAGCCCCTAAACTGACTATCAATAAACCAGCCTATGCATCTTCTGTCTTCATTATGTCACAGGTATTTTGTGAATTGATAGGCTAAGTTAATAGGAATTGTGTTTCACACCTGTTTCTAGGCAAGGTTTACATTTTAATATATAATTAATTTGTATTTTTGTTTACGACAGCTTTGTACCCATTTTAATACCCCAGAACAACTGTGTAAAATGTGAGGTTTACAGAAAATAAAGTAGATAACATTAACCAATAAAACAATGTCTGCTGTGATTTGTGTGGTTCCAACGCACAGAGATTTAATAGCAAGAAGCAGCAAATAATAAGTGTCTGTGTATAGTGGACCCAGAGCCTGGTTTATATACAGTTTGATAAATAAAAAAAACAGTAGTGATGTCTTGGTGTTTTTCCATAGGTTCAGGACAGTCCAGTAAATGCAAGTCTGTTCTGCAGTGTCTAAAAACACTGACCAGTTAATTGGTGGCTTACAAAAATGGATAATACAGCTTTCCTTACTGGAAAAAAAATGTCAGGAATGGTTTGAGGCATATGAAAGAGTTTAAGGAGTTGTCTTGGCCTCTAATCTCAATCCAATAGCACATCTGTGGGATGTGCTGGAAAAAAAAAAAAAGCAGAGCCATGGAGACACCATCTCGCAACGTACAGGACTTAAAGGATCCGCTGCTAGATAGCACAGGCTATCTTCAGAGGTCTTGAGGAGTCTATGCCGCAACTGGTCAGAGCTGTTTTGGCAGCATGAGAGGGGGCCTACACAATATTTGGTATGTGGTATATATTTTGTTATCCTTTATTCATAGGATGCCATGGTAATACAGTAAACAATTGACACTACAGCTCTCAACACTGCCACTGGGGTGCATATTTAGTGTTGAATGAAATCTGTCCATTAGCATGGTGGCAGATAACAGATTCAGAGCTACTGAAAGGTGAAAAGTCAATGGGGAGTGGAGTCAATGAGTAGAAAGCCCAAGGAGGCGTGCAGTGTAGCTTGTGAGTCAAAGTTATAGGTAATAACGGGGGGAAGAGGGCTTTGCTCACTAGAGCTTACAATCAAAATGGAAAGGAACAGTCAAATGGTTGACACATGGGGGTGAGCCAATGTAAGGGGATCTGTAAATAAGAAGCAAGAGGGGAAGAGATGGAGGATGAAGGAGGATTAACGAGGGTGAGGTATACTACATTGTATAAATGGCTAGGGGTTTTTTTTGTTTTTTTTTTAAAAACGTCTGGGTTTACAGTGACCGTTTGAAGCTATACAGGTTAGGGTTAGTTGCATAGAACGAGAGATAGTTCCAGTGGTTGGGGCAGCACGAGAGAAATCTTGGATGAGGTAATAAGACACAGCGAATAGAGGGGAGGAAATGCAACGGTTGGCCGCCTGGAGAGGGCGGAAGGGAATATGTAGGCGAGGTTAAAGATGTAAGGAGCAGTGGCATTGGAGAGGGCCTTTTATGGGAGGGAGAGGCGTTTGAAGATTGGATTCTGTAGAGGAAGGGAGCCAGTATAAGGTTTGGCAGAGAGGGAAGGCAGATGTGGGAAGATGAGCCTAGCTACACTATTAAGTATAGACTGAAGAGTGAGAGGGGCGTGGTAGAGGCCAGTAAGGAGAAGGTTATAGTAGTCAAGACGAGAAATGGTCAGTGAGTGGATAAGCTTTTTCGTGGCATCCTAGGAGAGGAAGGGTCTGATACTAGCGATGTTGCGGAGCTGGAAGCGACAGGATTGGGCACAAGATTTAATGTGAGGGGTGAACGAGAGGGAGGAGTCAAAAACAAAACCAAGGCAGTGGAGTTGGAAAACAGTGATAGAGATGTTGGGAGGGGAGGAGGCTCTTGGAGGGAAGACAATGAGTTCAGTTTTAGCCATGTTACATTTGAGAAAGTGTAAGGACATCCAGGAAAAAATGAAGGAGAGGCAACTGGACACCCGAGAGAGGAAGGAAGGGGAGAGAATAGGAGATGAGCGGTAGAGTTGAGAGTCATCAGAATAGAGGTGATACTGGAGGCCAAAGAAACTGATGAGTTCACCAAGGGAGGTGAGAAAAGAGCAGAGGCTCAAGAACAGAACCCTGTGGGACTCCTACGGGAAGGATGGATGGTGGGAGGAGGAATTGGAGGTAGAAACCGAAGGAGCGATTGGCGAGGTAAGAGGTGAACCATGAAAGGACAGTGTCAGAAAGTCCAATGGCATGAAGGGGGTGTGGAGTAGGAGATGGTGATCCACAGTGTCAAAGGCCGCAGACAGGTTAAGGAGGATAAGCTGGGAGAAGTGGCCCCTAGATTTGGCCAACAGAAGATCATTTGTGACTTTGGTCAAGGCAGTTTCTGTGGAGTGCAGATGGCAGAAGCCAGATTGGACTGCTGAGATGGGTGTAGACAAGCCTTTCAAGTATTTTGGAGTCAAATGGGAGAAAAGAATTGGGACTGTAGTTGGAGAGTGAGGTGGGGTTCAAGATTGGGTTTTTTTAAGAATAGGTGAGAGGAGCATGTTTACAGGAAGATGCCAGTGCAGAGGGACAGATTGAAGAGGAGCAAGGAATTGGGGGAGAGGGAGTGAAGGATGTGAAAGGAGATGGGATCTAGGGGGCAGGTTGAGGGTGGAGAGGATAATATAAGGGAATGGGCTTCATAATGTAGTGGGGCAGAAATAGCTCAAGAGATGGTGGCTAGAGGAAGGTGGAATGGTAGGGGATGAAAATACCAGGTTTATCTGGCCCAAGTCTACCCACTTCATGCTGTCTGGCTACCCAGAAGTGCCTTACTATGCCATGGAAGCCTACTCGGTACCCTCTAGCGTTCTTATAGTCACTCATGCAAATGTACATTCATTGTAATAAAAACAACACTACAATACTATAAACAAACAGTAAATAAATGCCAGACTGGTTCACCACGTTATCTGTCCCTTACCTCACTAGGTTAAGGAGCGGGGGCAGCAGAGTCAAAAAGAGGAGGCAAGGAAAGGAGATGGTTTTCCTTTACTAAGTTTGGAAAAACAATTGCAATACAAAGTCAGTTTCTCTCAAACTGTGGACTATAAAAACATATACTTTTTCTAGCCCTCTGGTACCCCATATTTGTCAATCATATTTAAACTTGTACATATTCTATTTGTAAGTAGTTACAATGTCTGGCAGCATGGTTTTCATATCTTGCAGACTAGTCTTGTTTCAGCCTAGGCCAGTGAAATCGATGCGGCACCCCAGGAAGCCATGGCGATTTCACAGGGGTGCCATGGCCAGAGCCGGAGGTAAGCAAGACAGGGGACTACTCTGGTAATTATTTGGGCTTAGGATGCCTTGAAAAAAATTATAGAGACCCTAAGGGTGCCTCAAACTGAGAAAGTTTGGGATCCACTGGCCTAGGCAAAAGGATTATTGTCCACCATTCCTGTATGAATTAGGGATGTGCACTGGCCACTTTTGGTGTCTCGTGTTTTGCGTTTTGGATTCGGATTTGCTTCGCAAAACACCTGACGAAAGGTTTTGGTTCGGATTTAAGGTTTTGGATTCGGATTTATTTTGAAAAAAACATAAAAAGTGTTAAACAAGTTTTTTGGTTTATTTTCACTCCTACGCTATTATTAACCTCAATAACATTCAATAACAATCATTTCCACTAATTCCCAGTCTATTCTGCAGAATCAGTGAACTTTGTAATATTGCGGTACCAATGGACTTATACTGCAGGATTGTTTTTGGAATATTTTTTTTATAACTTTTTGGACTGAGCACAGCACAGCACAGCGGACCACCTAACACAACCTCCCTCTACCCTGATCAATGCCCAAGTGAAGATGGCGGCGGCTAGCGGGGAATTTATAGAATACGAGTATCGCGAGATCCGACAGCGGGATTATGACTCAGAGCCTCGGTTTCAGTTTTGCAATTGGCAGGAATACCCGGATCCGGCTCGGATCAGCAACGTTCGGGTGGGCTCTGATTTCAGATATCCGAGCCCGCTCATCTCTAGTATGAATGACATCACACCAGGAGATCTCATGTATTAAGATAAGGAAAAGGATCACAGGTAGAGCTCTATGTTTAATTACAGAGGACTGTATTGTTTATATAAATGTAATATGTCTGAATAGTGATCTCTCCTGTTTAAACAAACTCTGCTGTGTATCCATAGAACAATACCTGTCCCTAATTGTATAAAGAGCAAATCTGCTATCTGTGAAAAGGTAAACACAGAAAAGGACCAATCAGGTAGGTCCTGAGAAGGTCATTCCTGCCTTTAAAAACAAGCTCCAGAGAACAGCAAATGGTCATTCGCTACCCAGTGATAGCTGTAGACAGACTGGTGTTGAGGCCACGGACTTTGCCCTGACAGAAAAGGTACAATCGGTCCCTGGAATACTGTCTTTATCATAATCTACTCTCTCTAGGTCTTGGGGAGCTGTGTGTCTGCCAAAAGCAGAGTGACAGTGACTCAGGATCGCTGTCTTATTGGTAGCCAAGTTTAGTTTGGATAGACAGCTTCCCCGAGAGTTTCTAGGATACTGGTGAGTGTTATGAAACACCGTAAGAGTTGAGTTATCAGAAACTGTTGTTGAGGAGAGCTACACCTATAGCAACACCCTTTCCCATAGAACTGGATATGTTCGCCAGTACTTGGTTGTCCCCAGGACTTATTCTCGAGTAGTGATAACTCAGGTAGGTAGGCACCACAGAGGACTTGACAGTGGGAAGCTGAGCAGAGATACTCCTGGATCAGATTAAGCAGGAACACGGAGTAGTAGTAGGATGCAGTATCAACCTCCACCAGTATTACAGACTGGCAGTGTGGAGTAGAGGTGTAGTACCAGCTGTGGCCTGAGTGAGATGGAGCTATAGAGCAGCACAGTGTCAGGAAAAATGCTGCAGCAAGATGGAGCAGTAAATCTGTACTGTGAAACACTGCAGACACAGGTGAGCCTGATGGAGCAGATAGCTGGCACCACAATCCTGTGGATGGGAGGAGATCTCTAAGATGAAAAGGCAGAGTGCGAATCCAAGTAGAAGTCAGGGCCACGAGCAAACAAGCAAGGTCAGTATCCAGGCAGAGATCACAACGGGTAACAATCAGGAAAAACAGGCAGACTATTCACAGGACCAGGAGCACGGAGAAGCAAGCGTATGAACGCTATAACCAGCAAAGGCAGAGTGAAGCTGCCAGGTATTTAAACCAGTAGTAGCCAATCAGGGCAGGTGTCAGATAGAGCTGCAAGTGAGAGGAGTTCAGGTCATCACACTCTGAAAACAACACTGCAGCAGCCAAAAAGAGAACAGCAGTTATCTGCTGTCCCTAACAGTGAGGTGTTTTCATTATACCCTGTATGTTGTCTGTGCCAGACTCTAGTGTTATTTGTTGCAGGTTATTATTTAAATATTATTATTGCTGTTTGGTGCTACCATTTTGTTAAATAAACCTATTTATTTTATTTTGGATATTTGCCTGGGTGATTTTGAACCTTGGATAGGCACTGGGTAGGTGAGCTGCGTGGCGCAGAGGGTTACATTAAACCCGGTATCATCACAGTAAATAACAACCAAAACCATCTTAGTCGGGTAAAAAAAGATTGCATATCACACAAAGTTTCAGGACAGGAAAAGCGGACACTTTGCTAGCCCATACATTACAAACTAAACCTACTCGTAATCGAAATCTCATTCAAAGATCTATCCCACTGGTCTCTGTACGACCCTCAGGCCATAGCTAACAGATTTTGGACCTATTCTAGCCTATAACCTATTATATAACCTCCAATTGCGCTCAACATCCCCCGAACTTCTTTGCCGTCAGATAATTCACTACCTCTGTACTTGCTCCTTTACCCAGTTTACGCAAACTCAACTGATGGCTCTGAACAGTGATATCACTGCGGAGGAGATCTCACACACTAAACTCTCAGACATTCAGCGGCTCCCGGACCAGACAGATTTACTGCTCTGTACTATAAGAAATTTGCCCCCACACGTATACCTATGACTCTCCGTCTATTTAATGCTGTTCTGACTGGTAAAAAAATCTGCATTGGCACGCCCCATACTGTGCATGGCCCTTCGTTAGTCTGCTCTCTCCTACCCTCAATCCGCCCTTAAAGTCGCAGGCAGTAGTAAGTGTAATTTTCGTTCGGATATGAATTGCGTTCATTGATGTAAGGGCCGTTTCTAAGCATACGTAGAGCTATTTCTCACAAGATACGGCACGCAAACGGACCTATGAATCAGAACCTTTGTTATTTTTAATTATTATATTAACCAACAATAAAATAAACATTTATCCTCAACAAGTGTTACTGAAGCTTTAGTGAGATTTTCTTTGTTTTTAAAGGTGTAGGTACCTGATGGAGCTAACAAGGTCACACCCTTTCCTAATGTGATCCACTCATGTAACGTGGATTAAAGGATTTATTGCTCTTTCATCACATGCTTCTCCCTGATTAGTATGTAATTATAATTCACTCTTTGGCCCCATTAATGCTAGAGTATAAAGGAAACTATTAATCTTTACTGAGCATTAACCATTAAAAGAGAGATATATTGTAAATGAACAGGGGGGCAATTAGCTTTTTCCTTACTGAATGTATCAATCTATAGTACACATCAATGGAGAATCTGTAAATTATATCTATATAAACAGTACATACTGACATCAGAACGTGCTATATGCATTAAAGTTGATTCAATTACCATTTCCCGACATGAGAGATAACTTGCAGTCCTCCTCTCTCATCTCTTCCATTAATGGCCACAGCAGCTCCCAAGTTCAAGGATGTAGCATGTGTTGAAAAATACAGGTAGTTGCCTAACTGCAGACAATATGGCTTCCTCACCTAGAGCCAACAATCCCAATGCTGGTACCCATGGCAGGTGGATACCAGGGAAATAATGAGAACATGTAATGAATGCACTTGTGGTGTTACATATGCCAGAAGCACTGACAGTCCATGACTTTAATTGCATGCTGATAATTGTAGAACTACAACACCAGCATGTTCATGGGTGTCAGGGGCTACGGACACTTGTAAGTGTGTACCCGGTTTTACCAGGCAGCCTGATGTAAACCACATACAGTTTTGCCTAAACCGCAATTTAGTGCATTTCAAACTGCTAGGCATCAGATGGAGTTTGAGTTATCAACACACAGGTTGATAAGTCATTCAAAACTGCAGCCGATGTGTGGTGATTTGAAAATCTTCAAACAAACCACCTCTTAGTAAATTTACCCCTGTGTGTCAGTTGCTTTCATGCTGAGTCCTCAATGTTTGGGAACATATTTTTTTTGAAATTAAAATCTGTGTATTATTAGGAATATTATCCCTTTTCCTTAAACATTTGATAGCTATTAGAAGTCACAACAGAGTTCAATGACTTGTGACTGTGTGCTTTTTATATGCTCACTGAACTCTTTGGCAACTTCCAATATCCTTATAATGTACAGTTGGTTGTAGCTACATTTTCCTATATACAACTTGTACCATTGAAAAGGTTCTATAGTGCACTTTTTTACTAATACTGTCTCACTCAATATATCTATAATTAGCTGACACATCAGTTTTGCTTTTTTTTAAATATACATTGAAAACAGTAACACATGGGCGATAAGTTATGAAGTAAAAAAAACAAAAATGTGTTGCACTAAAACCACTTTAGTGAGCTTGAGACATCATTGCATGTTTGTCCAGTGAACCTGCTTGGAGGTGAGTGAGCACAGAATTCTGTGGGACAAGGGGTGCATTGTGTTTGGTTCTAGGCAATACCAGATATGCACATTACCTGCTCTTGGTACAGTGGAAGACAAACTGCCAGAAAACAGAGTAGAGTATTTTATCTGCTCCGAGTAGCTGATATTCACCATGGGCGAGGGTGTGCAGTGCACATGGGTCCAGCAGAGACAGATCATCCATCAGGCAGGCTAGACTCCCACCTAGGTGAGGTACTACTACAGGCACCCAGATTACTCTAAACAGTTCTTTCTTTTTATCAATAGTGTTTCCCTGGGCGCTTATGGGATTAGAACTAAATCATAGAGCATGATTTATGCACATTTATTATTACAATTGTAAAAGTGAGTTGCAACTCAAATGACAATAATTCAGTATCGTGTCAACGTGACCCACAAAGCATATAAACAGCATACAATTTACCACATATTGGGTTATGCTAGGATGCTTATATAAATTGACAATAATCAGAAATAATGTCCAAATGCAGAGTCATGTGAGAAAGTTTTCCCACTGCCAATTCTTGTATGGCTAAATAATATCAGTCCGTATACAAGTGCTGGGTAGTAATAAAGCCCTTAATCGAGACCTGGGCAGTTTTGTCCATCCAGTTTTGTCCATCGGATAGAAGCCAGAAATAGGGGCTGGTAATCGGACTTACCCTTAAAGATTTCCGTGTACCTGATCCACTCCTGTATATGGCTCTGGTTCGTGCTGATTATGGTTGTTTTCGCGCGGGGGACTCCTCCGTGCTGCGCTCCGCAATGGATGTCGGGCGTGATGATGTCACGCCCGACATACACTGCGAGCGCCGGACGAAGGAGGAGACCAGGGAGGGAGCCGGATCGCCAGCTGACCTCAAGGTAAGTATTTTCTTCTTTTTTTTTTGCAGGATTTTTTTTTTCTTTCTTCCCCCGGGTACCTGCCCATTGTGCCCAATGAAAGAGACGGCCCTGGGCATGGTCAGCCCATTGAGGACATGGCTAGTGCCATATTATAGCATATAAGAATATAGTGTACGCAAAAAGTGCACAGTCTGGGCCCCAGCCTCTAGATTGTTACAAAGTGGAACAGTCAACCAAAATCAGGACTGTCTCACCAGAATCAGAACAGTTGGCAGCTATCCTGCTCTCTCCTACCTGTTCTTTCAGCTTTCACTTTCTGGGGGTAAATGTATCAAAGTGCGATTTTTTCAGTGGTTTAAAATCGCGGGTGATGACCCGCGATTTTAGTCCCCAAGTGGCCAGATGTATTAAACTGCGATTTTTACTCTGATCTTAAAAATCGCTGGTCATCTCTAGCGATTTGCTGCGATGTCAAACACTCCTGTGCTTGGCTAACTCTCCTGTGTTGTCCTCATCTAGTAGCGTCACTGTTACACTTCCCCTGTCTATACAGTCGAAGGTCCGGTGGCTCTTAAAAGTGTAAAAATAGATAAAAGTTTTTTTTTAAAAAAAGCATGGGGTCCCCCCGGACACTATTAACCCTAGTGCTGCCAGCCTACTGCTGGTTACGTGAAAATCAGGGGAAAAATTTACGTGGGGCCCTCCGATTTTCACATAACCAGCACTAGGCAAACCAACTGGGGTGGATGGCACTATAGAAGGGCGACACGCGGCAGTGGTCCCCTTGCCATAATGACAAACCAACCCCAGGCTGTTCAGTGCTGGGCTGAATTCCCTAGGGAGTGGGGTCCGTGTAAAAAAACGAGCGGGCCCCCCTTCTAGGAATAACCAGCCCAGTGCTGAAAGCACTAGGGCTCTTCCTACCCCTGTGGACTGGGGGTACTAAGGTAATAACGCCGAAAATAATGTAAAATAACAAACGAACGACATTTTGTTTTGTGGAACTACAGGTCCCAGCCAGCCGGGGCAGCCTTACACAGTCTGGGCATGCTGATGCTTGTATAACTACAAGCACCAGCATACCCATGGCAGCCAGGGCATGCTGGCACATGGAGAACCACAAGTGCCAACATGCCCTGACACTGAGGCCGGGCGGGGGACCCCACGCTTTTTTAAAAAACTTTTATCTATTTTTAAATATTTGACAGCTACCAAACCTCCGACTCTATAGACAGGGGCAGTGTAACAGTGATGTGCTTACTAATCACGCTGCTAGCAAGCGTATTGTATCTGGCAATTTTTAAAGCTTCATACATTTGAGACTTCTATAGCTAGAGTGGCAAACAGTCGGGACTTTGATCTCTAACGATTTTGACAGAAACACATCTCTGGCGATTTTACATGAAATGTCAGCTTCATACATCAGCGAGTTTCAACTCACCCGAGAAAATCGCTGGATTTGCAAAATCCAACCTTGATAGATTTACCCCCTAGGGGTAAATGTATGAACCTCCGGATTCTTCAACTCCGGCTAGTTCAGCGTCTTCAGCGCTTAAATTTAAAGCGGCGCTGCCTTGTAAAGGGAGACATATATATATATATATATATATATATATATATATATATATATATATGTATATGTATATGTATATGTTAAAACTGATGTCATTTTATCAGTGTTTCTTTTTTATTTTAATGTGCAGCATCAATGCTATTTTCTGGGGCGGGCTGGGACGGGGAGCTGGGGGGCATATGCCCGTTGGGCTGGTCAGAAAAAATACTATTTTGGTCCGGTTCCTGCACTGGCCCAAGTCTCTATTACTTGGTGGCTGGCCCCTCCTCTGAGACCAGCCACCTTCTATCATTGGTAGCGGATTCTTACGATCCATCCTCCCCTTCCCCTATGTGTGGCGTGCTATTGGTGTCACATGGGACGTGCACCACGTGACAGGTGCCGTCCCATGTGTGAAGAGAAACAAGGTCATACAGCGAGCGGATAGAACAAAGTTAGTGGGGTTAGTATGTTGATATAATGTGTGTGTGAGGGGGGTAGTATGTTAATATAATGTGTGTGTGAGGGGGGTAGTATGTTAATATAATGTGTGTGTGTGAGGGGGGTAGTATGTTAATATAATGTGTGTGTGTGAGGGGGGTAGTATGTTAATATTATGTGTGTGTGTGAGGGGGGTAGTATGTTAATATAAAGTGTGTGTGAGGGGGTAGTATGTTAAGATAATGGGTGAGGGAAGGGGGGTTATTAATTTAATCTTGGATTGCAGGTGGATGCTAATTATTTAATAGATGCTATTTTATTCGTGGGGTGATGGTGGGGCAATTTAATTTAATAGTGGGGGCTATCAATTTAAGATGGGGTGATTGGATCTTTAAATTTAATGCTGGGGTGGTTTGGAAGCTCATAAATGAATGTGTGGCTATTTGGGGAAAATTAGATATTTTTCTTAAATGTGAAATATGAATTATTTAATGCCGTGGATGGTTGTGGAAAATGATTATATTTTTTAAACGTAAATGCCATTTAATTTATTGATAGGGCTGTTTCAAGGGAGGGAAATATGTTTATATATTAAATGGGAATAGTATTCATTTAATGCTGGGGTTGGTTGAAATTTTCTAAATTTCATTTACCCATGTTTTTTACCAAGTAGGGCTCCCAACATTCCAGGATCCAGACAAGCAGCAACTAAAGAAACCAGCAGCCACAGGTAGTGACGGTAACAAGAACAGGTAGGAGAGAGCAGGACAGTCTGCCAACTGTCCTGAATCTGGTCGGGCAGTCCTGAATTTGGGTGACTGTCTCGCGTAGTCAGGATTGGGTCCGACATCAAGGACAGTTGGAAGGTATGTCCCCCTCCACACTGTACTGCTTGTAAAGGCAGAGCTGCATGCACCTAACAGTAGTGCAGACAGCATTGCCTGTGTATTTGTCTAAAATGATAACCATGTTACATCATAGGGGCCCCCCAGAGCCTTAATCCAGCTCTGGGTAAATGTATCAAGCTGAGAATTTTCTGGCGGGTTAGTAAAGTGGAGCTGTTGCCTATAACCAGGGCCTGATCAACCACTAGGCTGACCAGGCTGCAGCCTGTGGCGCTGGGTCCCCGGGGGCGCGGCGCTGCGGGTATTTATTTATTTTTTTCATTCTTTTTTTTAAATTTTTTTTATTCATTCATTTTTTTTCGGGGTGGGGGAGGGGGTGGAGGGCTCGAAGATCAAAAGCATTGGTGGTCAGTGGTTAGCAACACACAGCCAATCGCCAGGCTGCCTGTTGCTGTGCAGCAGACAGGAAGCAGGACGTCTTCACTTCCTATCTGCTGATCTGAGGAGAGGAGCGACGCTGGCACAACTACAGGTAAGTGAAGGGGGGAACTGCCCTGCATATCTATAGGGAGGGGGGGAACTGCCCTGCATATCTATAGGGAGGGGGGGAACTGCCCTGCATATCTATAGGGAGGGGGGGAAACTGAAGCATATCTATAGGAAGGGGGGGGGAACTGCCCTGCATATCTATAGGGGGGAGGGGGAGGGGGAACTGCCCTGCATATCTATAGGGAGGGGGGGGAACTGCCCTGCATATCTATAGGGAGGGGAACTGCCCTGCATATCTATAGGGAGGGGGGGGGGGAACTGCCCTGCATATCTATAGGGAGGGGGGGGGGAACTGCCCTGCATATCTATAGGGAGGGGGGGGGAACTGCCCTGTATATCTATAGGGAGGGGGGTAACTGCCCTGCATATCTATAGGGAGGGGGGGGGGAACTGCCCTGCATATCTATAGGGAGGGGGGGGACTGCCCTGCACATCTATAGGGAGGGGGGGAACTGCCCTGCATATCTATAAGGAGGGGGGGGGGGAACTGCCCTGCATATCTATAGGGAGGGGGGGGAACTGCCCTGCATATCTATAGGGAGGGGGGGAACTACACTGCATATCTATAGGGAGGGGGAGGGAGCTACCCTGCATATCTATAGGGAGGGGGGGACTACCCTGCATATCTATAGGGAGGGAGAGGGGGGACTGTCATGTATATGTATAGGGAGGGAGAGGGGGACTGTCATACAAATCTATAGGGTGGGAGGGGGAGGGGCTGCCATGAAAATCTATAGGGAGGGAGAGAGGTTGATATGTATGAAGGAGGGCAGAGGAGGGGGGCTGATCTATGTGACTGGGGGAGTTTTGATGTGACGGGGGGGGAAAGCTACAGAGTGGAGATAAGGAAAATAGCTGCAAGTGGGATGGATGCAGGGTGGGAGGTAAAGAAAATGGCTGCAGCAGGGGTTAAGGAAAATGGCTGTGGGGGGCGGGGTTGTGGTTAAGGAAAATGGCTGCAGGGGATATTTAAAAAATAGAGCAGCTTTGGGGGGCAGAATCTCATGATTGTGTGGTGGTCACATGGATGGTCTCAGCAATCACTAGAATACTAAATATTAGTGAGATGGGGCTGGTAGAGGTTTGTATTTGATTGACAACAAATATTCAGATATTGCTTATATATGCCTGTCCAATGGGGTACTTTTATCTGGCCATAATGGAGTGTTTTGTTTTAACTAAAGGGCCTAATCATTCAGGGTTTGCATTATAATACATTTTTACATTTTCAAAATAGGACGCCAACTTTCCAGAAGCCAGCGAGAGGATAACAAAGTTGCAAGAGAGAAGAGCAAGAACAGGTAAGAGACAATGGCACAACCTGTCTAAATTTGAATGCTGGAGAATACACCTGAACATTCATATTCAGGAGTGTTCCTATACACCTATATATTCGGAAGGGGAGGGGGGGGGGGCGCTGCGGCCGTATTAGCCTAGGGCGGCCAGAACCCTTAATCAGGCCCTGCCTATAACAACCAATCAGATTCTAGCTATCCTTTTGTAGAATGTACTAAATAAATGATAGCTAGAATCTGATTGGTTTTTCAAACCCGCCGGAAAACTCTCAGCTTGATACATTCACCCCCAGATGTTAAGTCAATAGCAACACACGGGCACCCACTAATATACTTTTCATACACATGGACACACACTAATGTCGATTATTATAACATTGTCAGGAAAATCTCTGGAACGAGATAAAGATATTCTACTGAAGAGAAAGAAAAAAAAAAGGAACTGTAAGAACGGTGAGCTCTGCAAGCAGACTTAATAAAACCATTAAAGACACTAGTTAAAGTCCTAAAATGAATTATGTTCAAATGTTAATTGTTTGATTGTTACATTGGACCAGTTCCAAGAGAAACAAATAGAGTCCCCTTTCTTAAGACTAAATAAAAGTATAAGTAATAGTATTTGAAGAAATGGAAAGTTAAACATAATGAAAGGAGTGATCCTAACGTGGTCATATGATGGACTTTATAGTGACATTTTTACACCTCCCACAAATAGACACTGGACCTGATTCATTAAGGAAAGTAAAGCAAAAAAAAAAATGAGTAGCATTTCAACTGGACAAAACCATGTTGCATTGGAGGAGGAGACAAATTTATAGTTGGGTTAGGGCATTTTCTAGATCAACTTCAAATTTCAATGTAAATATAAAGCTATGAAGTATTTGTGCGCTACATGAAAAACAGCCAGAATTTATCTTATTTGCAAAATAATAAACTAATTTGCACCCCTTGCATTGTAACATTATTTTGTCCAGGAGAAAACATACAATTTTTTTTGCCTTACTTTCCTTAATGAATAAGGCCCACAAAGTCTCCGTATGTCTGCACTAACATAGAAAAAAAACAAAAAAAGTGATAAGCAGGGTGTTGTTTTAATGTATAACTTACACTAATCCTTGTTGCTGTTACGTTAGTACACATTTACTGACATTTTTTTTCTATTTGTAAAAAAAAAAAAAAGCTGAGATTATACAATCCCTTCCGGCATAAAATCAAGGTTGTGGTACATACTGCAGGAGTTACCGACTGTTCTAATTTCTAAAGATTTTAAAGATTTGTCTCTGGAAATTTATTGTCCCTGCATATATCTCTGTTTTTTTTAATTAACTAAGGCAGCGGTATGATCCCTCTTTTTCTATATACTGAGTGCACGAACACCCACTAATACATTTCTCATGTACACTGACACCCACTAATACATTTCTCAAGTACACTGACACCCACTAATACATTTCTCATGTACACTAATACAATTCTCATACACACTGACTCACAACCATTCTCTCATACACACATTTGTCATACTTGCCCACTCTCCTGGAATGTCCAGGAAACCCCGAATTCCGGGTAGGTCTCCTGGACTCCCGGGAAAGCAGACAAGTCTCCCGCATCCTGCAATTCGGCAGCCAAAATGATGCGATTTGCGGTGAATCGCGTAATTTTGGCCCTGCGTCCCGCACCCTCTCAGCCTCCGACCATGCCCCCTGTCCAGCATCTCCTGGATGCCTCCAACTCAAAATAGACTAATGACTTTTGTCATACAAACTGACTCACAATCTAATACACACAAACTGACTCACACTCTAATACACACAAACTGACTCACATTCTCTCTTTCATAGACACAGTCAAACACACAGACACATAAACTTACCTTTTTCCTAAAGAGCTGCCTCCAGCTTATTCAAGGCAGTAGAGGTAGGGAACATGTCTGTGCTCTGATTGGGTGACGCAGTCAGTCAGTCAACCAATCAGAGCACAACAGAGACAGGGAGGAGTTTCTACATGAGCAGGAAATTCTTCTGCATTACCGAGCAGCACAGGCTGTTCCTACAGTTCTTCCTCTGTGGGGGCCCTGGTGATCACATTCCAGCCCTGCCCCCCCCCCCAGTGAAAGGGGACGTGGCCATCAGGCAGTGGGCCCACAAGGGATCTCCCTGGTATGCCGCTTGGCTAGTACCACGCTATATAGGGGATCTTCCTTAGCAATAGTGTCCTCCCTGGTGACTGGCCCCTCCCCAGGGACCAGCCACCATATTAAATGTCCTAATGCTGGCAGCGGGATGACTGGCTTGGCTCCCTGTCAGCCAAGGACAGGATACCAAGGCTAACAGACAGGGTGTATAACTAGTCTGGGCAGGTAGCGGATCTACACCTCTTTCTGATGGTCTGTCTGTCTCCCATCTTTATCATTACCTGCCCTTCCTACCATGTGGAGCTGCTTCCCTTCCATCTTTCAGCACACATGGGGCTGGGGTGCTCTCCACATGTCCATAGACAGTGCAGGAGACAGACAGAGGAGACTGCCTCACAGAACAGTCGTCTGCAGAGCCACCAAGAAGGTAAATGTGGTGGGGTATTAATGTAATGTAGCAGCAAGCGGGGCTATTCATTTAGCATGGGGTCTGTCTATATTAAATGTGATGTTAATGTGGCTTATCAATATATTGCAAGGGCTAATGATGCAATGTGAGCTCTCCAATCAATATAGGGCTAAGAATTTAATGTCAGGGCTAGTTGAAGGGAAGGAGGCCTATTTATTAAATGTGGGTGCTATTTATTTAATGTCTGGACTGGTTAGGTAACGGGAGGCCTAGACTGTTCATTTGCTGCTCTGTTTTGCAAGTGGTGAATAGTACCTACTCCCTTTTCCAAACAGGGCCCCAACATTCCAGCAGTAACAGTGCTTATGACAGTAGCATCAGGTAGTCAAAGCTGCAATAACAAGTAAAAGAGCAGGATAGTATGTCAACTGTCCTGATTCAGTGGGACAGGACTGATTTGGGGGAACTTTCCTGCATAGCTAAGACAGACTGCTGCACTGCTCTATGATTTCGGTGGCACAGTTAGCATCAGTGGTAGTCACATGGAGCTAGGAGACCTGCCGCTGACAGCGGAGATCAGCCCTCCTCCAAAGGACCTCACAATATAATATGTTCTCCTAAACCCCCCCTTCAGGTCAGAAGCTGGAGGGGGGATTTAGGAGAACATATTATAATGTGGGGGAACTTATGTGACACGGGAAGAGTGAGAAGGGCATAAATTACTATAATTAAAAGCTTATTATACAGATTGTCACATAAAACAAACAACTCAGGAGAGATTCCCACACCCTCCTGAGCTGTTTAATCACGATATATGAGATAAGTAAACAAAATAATCACAGTAATAAAGTACAAAGTGCTCATAGAGTTTTTTAGACACCAAGGAAAAAGTATCATCACCTCTGCTTGTTATCTTCTCTATGCAAAGTTGTCTTTACTCAGTGTGGTAAATGAGAAAGAAAATGACAGTGTTCACTGCCGAGTCATATCAGGGACATTCCCCCCCCCCCCCCCCGTGGAACATGGTATGTGGAGCAGTTTTCCTATTCCACACCTGTACCTGAAAATTACACATATAGGCGGCTATTAAAAAAATGTCTCATTGAAAGAATCGACTCGGCTCCATATCATGCGGGTCTTTGAGGATACTAGGTGGTCTTTACTGAGAAATCTTTGATGATGGTGGATGAGGTTAAGTTTTATCCAAAATGTGAATGATTGGCAAATGCTCAGCTAAACTGGTATTAATAGGAAGTCGTAGTATGGTTCATGAGAAACACCAGGAAAACGCACTATTCAGTGACTCGGTTAGTCTCAGTCTCCTCTCTCTTCCCCTCCTCTGTCTCCTTTCTTGCCCTTTTCTCTTTTCCATTCTATCTCTGTCCCCTTCTTTTATTTTTTTATTTTTTTTATTTTCCTCTCTCATTTATGTTTGTGATAGAAAAAGAAAAATGTTATTTGTACATTGAGAAATTATGTTGCAATTATTTGACATGATGTAAACTTGCCTATTTCTATGTACAATAAAAAAAGATTTACAAAAAAAAAAAAAATGTCTGCCTCAGTGTACCCAAATATGTAATTCTGAAATTATCTCTATTCACAAACACACTTTCTAAGATTAAATCCTATCCAAATCCTAAGATTTAGCTGTTTTTTTAAATCCATTTTCAAAAGAATTCCAGCTAGACAGGTTGGAGTGGAGGGGGGAGCTCCCCCTGGTAAAAATTTGAGCAATTAAGCTCAGGGAACAATGTTCTCAGATCTTCAGAACAAGGAATGACTGTTACCCCTTCTTCTTGCTATACTGGAGCACTGTGAACAATAACCCTTTTCTAGCTGGGAAATTCCTGAAGCACCAGTGTAGCTCCAAAATCCTACAAATTTCCAAACAATTCCGTTTATTGTTGATATGGCAACAATAGAGGAATAGAGCTTTTACATGAAAGATTTGGGGAAATTGATTAATGGTAACACTGCTAACAGGAACAAACACAGGGGAAAAAAGGAGTTGCTATTTCTATTTGTACATAAAAATGCAGAAATCTCAGTTGCACACATTTGCAAATGTATAGAAAGCCACCCGCCACTTCACGGCGCTTCTGCTAATAGGGTGGTCCTAACTCTAAACAATGAGAGTCCCAATATTGGGCCATATATATGTGTTTTTAAATTGAGAGCTAACTTACTGAGATTTCTGCATTTTTAGGTAAAAATAGAAATATCAGCTCCTTTGCTGGTTATAGCAGTGTGCTGGGGGAATTTCTCTATGTGTGTTCCTTTCAGGATAACCCCACCCTTTCAAGCACCTGCTATAGACCTTTAAATTGATTGAGCAACTTCCATTTCTGCATTGTTTGTTTGAGAGGCATATTGGTGTCAGTAGCTTAGTGGTTAGCACTTCTGCCTCACAGCACTGGGGTCATGAGTTCAATTCCCGACCATGGCCTTATCTGTGTGGAGTTTGTATGTTCTCCCTGTGTTTGCGTGGGGGTGCTCCGGTTTCCTCCTACACTCCAAAAACATACTGGTAGGTTAATTGGCTGCTATCAAAATTGACCTTAGTCTCTCCCTCTCTGTCTGTCTCCCTCCCTGTCTGTGTGTGAGTCTATATTAGGGAATTTAGACTGTAAGCTCCAATGGGGCAGGGACTGATGTGAGCGAGTTCTCTGTACAGCGCTGCGGAATTAGTGGTGCTATATAAATAAATGATGATGATAGCTCTGAATTTAAAAACACATATATGTATGGCCCAATATAGGGACTCTCACTGTTTAGAGTTAGGACCGCTCTATTAGCAGAAGTGCTGTGAAGTGGATATATTTGAGATTTCTGCATTTTATGTACAAGAAGAAATAGCAGCTCCTTTACTAGTTATCAGGGCCGCCAAGAGAAGTTTTGGGCTCCGGTACATGGGGCCCAAAACTTTTCACCCTACATTCAACTAGAAGGGAAACCCATGTGCCATCGTTCAGCGGCAGCGCACGGCCAAAGGGGTGTGGCCATACCATTGGAGATGTGGCTGTGTGTCAATGCCTAAGGGGTAAAAAACGCAAGTTAAAGAATAATTTAATAAATCCTCATTAGAGGATACAATCATTTGGTGCTACAGGGCTCCCGTAGTCTAGGGACAGAGCCCTGTAGCACTTTCATTACAGAAATGCCCAGCAGCTTTAGTCACACATGCCCCTCTGTGCCCAGCAGCTTTAATCACACATGTCCCCCTCTGCCCAGCAGCTTTAATAACTCAAGTCCCCCTCTGCCCAGCAGCTTTAGTCACACATCCCCCTCTGCCCAGCAGCTTTAATAACTCAAGTCCCCCTCTGCCCAGCAGCTTTAGTCACACATGCCCCTCTGTGCCCAGCAGCTTTAGTCACACATGCCCCTCTATGCCCAGCAGCTTTAGTCACACATGCCCCTCTATGCCCAGCAGCTTTAATCACACATGCCCCTCTGTGCCCAGCAGCTTTAATCACACATGCCCATCTATGCCCAGCAGCTTTAATCACACATGCCCTGTGTGTCAATGCCTAAGGGGTAAAAAACGCAAGTTAAAGAATAATTTAATAAATCCTCATTAGAGGATACAATCATTTGGTGCTACAGGGCTCCCGTAGTCTAGGGACAGAGCCCTGTAGCACTTTCATTACAGAAATGCCCAGCAGCTTTAGTCACACATGCCCCTCTGTGCCCAGCAGCTTTAATAACTCAAGTCCCCCTCTGCCCAGCAGCTTTAGTCACACATGCCCCTCTGTGCCCAGCAGCTTTAGTCACACATGCCCCTTTGTGCCCAGCAGCTTTAGTCACACATGCCCCTCTATGCCCAGCAGCTTTAGTCACACATGCCCCTCTATGCCCAGCAGCTTTAGTCACACATGCCCCTCTGTGCCCAGCAGCTTTAATCACACATGTCCCCCTCTGCCCAGCAGCTTTAATAACTCAAGTTCCCCTCTGCCCAGCAGCTTTAGTCACACATGCCCCTCTGTGCCCAGCAGCTTTAGTCACACATGCCCCTCTGTGCCCAGCAGCTTTAATCACACATATCCCCCTCTGCCCAGCAGCTTTAATAACTCAAGTCCCCCTCTGCCCAGCAGCTTTAATAACTCAAGTCCCCCTCTGCCCAGCAGCTTTAATCACACATGCCCATCTATGCCCAGCAGCTTTAATCACACATGCCCTGTGTGTCAATGCCTAAGGGGTAAAAAACGCAAGTTAAAGAATAATTTAATAAATCCTCATTAGAGGATACAATCATTTGGTGCTACAGGGCTCCCGTAGTCTAGGGACAGAGCCCTGTAGCACTTTCATTACAGAAATGCCCAGCAGCTTTAGTCACACATGCCCCTCTGTGCCCAGCAGCTTTAATAACTCAAGTCCCCCTCTGCCCAGCAGCTTTAGTCACACATGCCCCTCTGTGCCCAGCAGCTTTAGTCACACATGCCCCTTTGTGCCCAGCAGCTTTAGTCACACATGCCCCTCTATGCCCAGCAGCTTTAGTCACACATGCCCCTCTATGCCCAGCAGCTTTAGTCACACATGCCCCTCTGTGCCCAGCAGCTTTAATCACACATGTCCCCCTCTGCCCAGCAGCTTTAATAACTCAAGTCCCCCTCTGCCCAGCAGCTTTAGTCACACATGCCCCTCTGTGCCCAGCAGCTTTAGTCACACATGCCCCTCTGTGCCCAGCAGCTTTAATCACACATATCCCCCTCTGCCCAGCAGCTTTAATAACTCAAGTCCCCCTCTGCCCAGCAGCTTTAGTCACACATGCCCCTCTGTGCCCAGCAGCTTTAGTCACACATGCCCCTCTGTGCCCAGCAGCTTTAATCACACATATCCCCCTCTGCCCAGCAGCTTTAATAACTCAAGTCCCCCTCTGCCCAGCAGCTTTAATAACTCAAGTCCCCCTCTGCCCAGCAGCTTTAGTCACACATGCCCCTCTGTGCCCAGCAGCTTTAGTCACACATGCCCCTCTATGCCCAGCAGCTTTAGTCACACATGCCCCTCTGTGCCCAGCAGCTTTAGTCACACATGCCCCTCTGTGCCCAGCAGCTTTAATCACACATGCCCATCCATGTCCAGCAGCTTTAGTCACACATGCCCCTCTATGCACAGCAGATTTAGTCACACCTGTCCCTCTATGCACAGCAGCTTTAATCACACGTCCCCCTCAGTCTAGCAGCTTTAATAAAACATATTCCCCCTGACCAGCAGCTTTAATAACACACACCCCATACCCATCACATCACCCATCTGTCTTACCCTTTTCTCCACTGCACAACACACAGGAACATGAAGATATCCAGCTGCCCCACTGCACTGTGTGTCATGTGACTGCCTGCTGATGTCACAGTGACTGGGATCTAGTCACTGCCTAATGGAGATGGATGCAGCCTGTGCGGTCCCTGCATAGAAAGTCACAGTGCATAGTATGCGACCTGACAGTCTATGCAGGGATCGCATAGACTGCCTGTCCAACCCCCCCCCCCATCCTCCACTTCCGAGGAAACAACAACAACAATAATTTGGAATGTGTATAACTGAAGGGCCTGATTCATTAAAAAAAATGCACGTAAATAGGGCATACGTACATCTGTATTCAATTACTAGCGGATCTGAAGAAACATCGCTTGTTGAATACGGGTCTAGGTACCCTCTGCTCTGATACATACAATACACACGGGGAATATAAAGTTACAGCAGAAGGCACAGAATAGAAAAATTAATGGCATATGTTGGTAATATAGTCATTGAAGAAAAAAACAATAATAAAAAAAAAGTTTTCTTCCCCATGAAATACATTTATCATGATGTTACTAATGTCTACTGTACATAAAATGCATTTTTACAGTTGCACTTGATTGCAAACACATGTTCTAGCATGCATATGCAACTGTCATCACTATCACTCGGCACTTACACCTGACCATATTCCACATGATGCATATGTAGCACATAAAATAGGCATGTACAAAGTAGCAGAATGCAGCCAATAACCGACGCCTGATTGACACGTGGTCTCAGTAGAATGTTTTATGGAACTGACTCTTCTCCATGACACAAGAACGTCTATTTCTGTCTCTCCATATTATATTACGTAATCTGTTAATAAAATCTTGTGTTAGAGCAATATAAAGCAAACAGGTAAAGGTTCAAATTTCCCCTAATAGTGCCTGCAAATTCTACAACTATAAAAATATATTCTTTACTGTTGTATTGATGCCTATTGCAGATGACAATTCATTGCTGTAGCTGGAGAAGCCACTGCCAGGAACAAACAGGAATCTTTCCCTTATGCATTTGTAACCAATTAGGCTTTTGCTCTATCAGTAAACTCACTGACACCTTTACTCCAAGTATTGACTCAATGTATATTGTAGATTTCAATGATTGAGCTAGGTGGGTTATGAAATGCACTTTCAGCATCTTGAATAAAAAGTGAAGGTTGCCAACCAGCATGATGAACATAGAAAGGATGGATTCTGCTACCAAGACCACATGTGCTTTACACAATTTAGTCAGACAAGGAGAAACTGAGTGGAGAGGAATGTGGGGCTGATAAAATTACCACAGTTCACATCACATAAATTGCTCAAATTCACACTGCACATGTCCACAAAGAAAATGGACACCTATGCGCCAATGCAGACTGGCACATATTTGGCACTTTGGACTCCTTACTACTGGAGTGCAGAACGGTGGAGGGACATGCAAATACAGGCAACGTACAGTAAGGGTGAGTTCACACAATTGCGCTCATGCAAACCTGCAAAAAGAGCATATATACGCCTGTTAAGAGGCGTTTCCTTTACACCTGCTAGAGGATAGGTGCAAGTAAATGCCGAAGATGATGACTTGGCAGAAGCCAAACACGTAGCGATGTTGCAACGCTGCTTTTTATTGTGACCAGGTGCTCAGCAACGAAATGTTAGAAACAATCACTACCACCTCCCATACATATTATAGTAAGATTTGGTTCATGGTGAGTATGGAAAGGATTGCCCACAAAAAAGGGGACAAATCTGACTAAATATGTGAACCATGGTTTACTTATAATTTGAGAACCCCAAATGCTCCCTAATTTAATTTCTGTGGACTTAATTTTTTCTTTAACTTTTAAATGGAGAAAGGAAATGGGGGATGGGTGGAGAGAAAGATCATCTACAGCATAGGTAACCTCAATAAAGCTGTTATCCTTTAGAGTTAATATTTTCTCCTTTTAGTCCACGTGTTGCTTCCCAACACTCCCTACCCTCATCTATCCTCCAAGCTTACCTACCCTATCTTACCTTTACCTCTTTAACCCTCGGACCCCCAATCTCCCTCAGTTCCCTTCATACACATCAAGAGATATACTTGTTTGCATTGGTTAAAAAGTTATTTATTTCGTATATAAATTTTGAAAAGTTATATGCTGGACGTGTTCTTGTTTGTACTGTCTTGAAATAAAAATGTTGTGAAAAATAATAATAATAATAATATTAAAAATATCTACCTAACTGTTGGAATGATGTAACTTTTTTGCTGGCACCTAATAAAAACAGATGACTCACAAGGACCTCCTTAAGGCAAAAACATACATATTGCTTTGTAGGAATGCCTGTCTGAAACTGAGAAAACAGGGTGCAATAGAGACAGGAATTGGCAGTGATTGTAGGTGGTTTTCCTCTGGCTGCTGTGCTCTCCCTGGATTGAAGACAAAGAGAATTCTTCTTTAAGGTTCCAGGTTGGCAGTTTGTGTTAATTAGTTTGTGACTGTTTCTGAATGATTGTCACTGTCATCTGTCAGAGTGCCTGTGCAGCTGGATTGGTCAGTGTGTGTCAATCTGTCAGTCTATTCATTCTCCCTTCCTTAGGCTCTGTACACAGTTGATACATCAAGGGGGCAGGGACAAGCTTTTTGGAAAGGACCCTTGCCCTTTCTGTTCATTGAATGCAAAACCCACTGCTTGCATGGGTTGAATCTCCTCTGTTCAGCTCCCTGAGTACCACTAGAGCCGCAGGGCCTGCATGTTGCCCCGTCAGAATCCCCAGCTTCACCTCAGTCTCTGACCTACTGCCCCATCATCCTCCATTGCTAGTATCAATTAAGCCCCACAGCTCTGTAACATTAAAATATCTAATCTCTTGCGTTAGCCTTGCGTTGACAATCAAAAGCGGGATGACATGGCTTTAGATTATTACATTGGTGGTCAAGTAGTTTCTTTATCGGCATCAACCTTGTTGTAATCAGCGGTTTAATGTGATCATTCACTGCATCTAAGACACAGCTGTCAATCATTCTTTTGGGCTGTTGCTATTGGATATCTGTTCTTTAAAAGGCTTCCTGTTCCTGCTTCATGTGCTGGTTGTAGTTTATCTCTGTTAGTGTGTGCTCTATAGTTCTCTGTTTGGATATTTTTGATTTTGACCTCAGCTTGGATTTTTGGACTTTGCTCAAACTCTGCCTGGCACAACCTTTTGGCTGTATTTTGGACATTGCTTGAACTCAGCCTGCCCTGACTTTTAATTTGGATTTGAATTTTGTTGCGCACCATTCTTTCTGCACATTTGCTAGATACTCGTGTTCGCTTTCCTTGGGCCTGTTATTATAAAGCAGTAGAAAATACAAACAGCTCCAGGCCAATCATTGATCTAAATGTTATGATAAGTGGATACTTGTAATGAGAGTCATAGAGCTGGGAGTATGATGAAAACATAAAACTGTTTTATTGTAGCAAGAACTCAATCCAGGTAATACAGGGTAAAACACAGACCAGGTAAAGCAGGGAATTAATAAACAAACATCCAGGTGTAATTGAATAACAGGTAAATAGTAACTGAATACTGAACAGTAGGTAGAGATAAACTCAGCTGAATAATGGTAAACAGCCAGGATCCAGGATACACAGGAACTGAGTATAGTTTTGCAGGATGTCCAAAGCACAAGACAGAATCAGGATAGCTGGAACATAGCAGACTGAAGTTCAAGGGAAAACAATCAATGACCAGCAAGGTCCATGGTAAAGTGCACCTACAGTCACTGAGGCAGGTGCGAGTGATTAACAGGGGAAGAGTATTAACGCCTGCCAGTGAGGGGAAAATGTCAAGGTACAACAGCAGCACCTCTGGTAGCAGAGAGGTACTGCAGGTCTGGTTGAGAATAAGGACAGTGTCCTAACACTAAAACGATGTTATAAGCTTTAAAAAAAACTCCTTTGCGAGACACCTGAGTACAAGCTAGTGTAAGATGAGTTTTATATACAGGAAATAGATCTGTACCTGTAGGAGAGTGTAAATTTTGATCACAAAGAGGACGGTAGCAATAGTTCAAGCAGTGTATTTTTCAAGTTTCTTCATTGACCTTTGTTTTTTCTTCATAACACTTTTTTTTAAGCACTGAATAATTCCTTAGAAAATAAGGTAGCTTTAATTTAAGTAACACAAAGTCTACCCTGTGACAAATCAGCAGCAGTTTTAGGAGCTTCTGTTAGTATCTCTTTTCTCTTAAGTTCAAATAATGTCTTTACTGTAGTAACACATTGAGTTATATCTACAATTACCAAATCGGGAATAGGAACATACACAAAGTGCACATAGGGCACATTTTTTCACATTGGTATGTACCCCATTGTAGTACCGACTTTTGTTGCAGAACAATCAAAAGAACAAACAATAATATTTCTTACACTCAGTGAATATTTTTAAGTGCTCTTTCAGAACTGAAAACATCTCCTCCAGTTGTGCTGCTAACATAAGAAAACTAAAAAGTGACAAAGCAGTACTACCTTTAATATACCTAATAATGATGCTCCATTGTTCCCCACACCTGAGGAGATGGGAGAGGAAGGTATTAATGAGAATTGTCAGCCCTATACATGCGGAAGACCTCTGGAGAAACAGAAGGAATGATGAACTGAAGGTTCTTTATAACAAACCAGACATAGTATCTGAAATAAAAGCAAATAGGCTCAGAAGGCTAAATCAAGTGATAAGAATGGCAGAAAACAGGACAGTGAAGGTGTTCAGCGGGAACCCATGAGTACTGTGTCGGTGATGCAGGTACAAAACTAGGAAGTTGGATGATGTTGAAATGATTAGAAGGAAGATGGGGATTAGAATATGGAGGACCAGAGTAAGAAACAGAGAGGATTGGGCTGGAGTTGTTCAGGAGGCCATGGCCCTTCATGGACTGTAGAGCGAAGGAAGAGGAATTGATTAGTGTGAAATGCCATGTATGTTTAACAAAATAAGTTTTGAATTTTAACGCAATATGTGCCTGATTCATTAAGGAAAGTTAAGCAAAAAAATTAGTAAGTTTTCTTACTCAAGTTTTCTGGACAAAACCATTGTGCAATGCAACGGGTGCAAATTAGTTTATTATTTTGCACATATGGAAAATAATGTCTGTTTTTTTATGTAGCACACAAATACTTGATAGCTTACTTGTACACTGAAATGTAAAGTTGATATAGGACATGCCCTACCCAAATATAAATATAAATTTTAAATGTACCTCCCCTCCAATGCAACATGTTATTGCTTTACTTACTTACTTTTATTTAGCTTTCCTTAATGAATCAGGCCCTAAGACATTTTCTCTGAATGGCATCATAGGAAGTAGACTTTATGTGCTGGAAATATTAGTGGATAAGAAGTATCTGAAGGCAGCTGTACAAGAAGATAATATAATTTAACAGAAATACTGTCCAGTTCTTCTGGTTAATCAAAACATGCCAGTTTTCAGATAACTATGGAAAAGTTGAATACGATATCTCACAGTCTGCAGAACTATCTGTATCCTGCTCTTGTGTCTCAGTGATGCCTACTTCCTCGTTAATGTTCTCGTCAGAGTATTCATCATCTAAACTAGATGCTGATAGATATTCTCTGCAGCATCCTTCTGTATTGTTCTCCAGGATCACACGTTCAACTTAAGTCGTCCGGCTCAAGAATACTATCCTTCTGCTTCATTAGCTTCTGTTAACCTGGCACATTTCTTGCTTCCCTCAGACTTATTGTAAAGTCTGCAAAAGCTGTACTGCCCAATTCTATATTCCTTCTTATTATGTATATCTTCCCTGCTTTTGCCTTCTGAAACTGAGATTATTTTTAATTAATACATACTACAGGTTGGTGTTACGCACCGGATTCACTAACCACTCGGTCGGGGTCTGGCGCTCCTGCCTGCCCCTGCGGACCCGACTTTTAAAACCTCAGTGTTTCTCCTGTCCGCAGACCCTCTCATCTCCATGTGTTCCAGATCATATTTACCTGTGTTCAAGGTTTTCTGGCCTCTATTTTCCTGCAGGTAATTGCACCACCTAGTGATCCTGCTCCGGGGCTTCCCAGTTCTCCAGGCTATCAGTGCTTCGTTCATCTGCAGACCACTGCATCATGGTGTGTTCCAGATTCTACTTACTGGCATCCCTGGTTGCCTGGACTTCCTTCTCCTGCAAGTATCCAGTTCCGGAGTCTCTTTAATCCTTCTGGACATCTGTGTATCTTTCACCTGCAAACCATTACGCCTTCAGGTGTTTTTGACTTATTCCAGCTACTACTGCCAACAGACCTTCTGTCTCCAGACCTTAGCCTCTGTGTTCTCCACCTTGTTTTGCTTCCCACCTGCTTGAGAGCCGCGACATGCGGTCAGGGAGCCGCAAAGTCCATATCCCCTTGCGGGATTCCTTGGCGGAAACCTCCCTTTCCATTAAATGCCACATCTCTTTGTGGGTAGTGTCAAGTCAAGCATATCCCGAGGTCCCTTCAGACTCCTAGGGGTAAAAGTATTAATCTGAGATTTTAACAAATTGCTGATATTCGGCGACTTTGCCGGGCAAATTTAAAACGGTAATGAGTTCAAAGGCAAACCTTGCCTTTAAACACATTGCCATTTTAAATTTGCATGACAAAGTCGCCGAATATCGGCGAATTACAAGACTCGCAGATTAATACATTTACCCCCTAGAGTGTGACAGTTGGTTGATGCCATGTTTGCAGGTTATTCTTGTACCAATCTCCATTATTGTGGTATCCTAATATATTCTTATTATAATCCCCATCCTGTGATCTCATAATTACAAACATGCAATCTTACCCCACAATAATGCATTCTATGAAAACATGCAACATTACCTATATTTTGTCATCTTATGACCATATGATTACAAATATGCCCGTACCTCATAATAATCATACATTCGTCTCTATGAATATGCCATCCTACGTCTTTACAATCATGTCATCCCAACTAAATATACTCATGCTATTCAGTGTTCACATAATTATGAATTTGTCATCATACTGCAATATAATAATACCATCCTATGAGCAAAGCTATAAATCTGTCATGCAACATTATTATTACTTTCTTAGGATTTGAAAATTTGAAATATTACATTAAAAATATTGCTGGGAACATTTAGAAATGCATTATTAATCCAACCTGTAATTCATAAGTATATGTGAGCTCCTGGTTTTCAGTCTGTGCTGTTGCTGGATTGAGGTAGGTCTGTTCCAGGGTCCTGGTGCTTTGCTGGTGGACTTCCTGCTACCTGGTCCTGGGGCCCTGTTGGTGCATATACACACAGTGACCACTGTATTAGGTACATCTTTCTAGTACTGTCTAGGACCCCCATTTTCCCCTAGAACAGCCTGAATTCTTTGTTGCATGGATTCAACAAGGTGCTGAAAATACTCCTTCCAGATTCTGGTCAATGTTGACAGGAAAGCATTTTGTAGTTGCTGCACATCCATGCTGCAAATCTCCTGTTCCATCACATCCCAAAGGTGCTTTGTTGGATTGAGATCTGGTGAATGTGGAGGCCATTGGAGTACATTGAACTAATAGTCATGCACGTGGAGCCAGCTAGAAATGATTTGTGCCTTGTGACATGGCACATTATCCTGCTGGATGTAGCCATTGGAAGATGGGTAGACTATGGCCACAAAGGAATGCACATGGTCAGCAACAATACTCAGGTAGACTGTGGCATTTAAACATTGCTCAGTTGGTATTAAGGGGCCTAATGTGTGCCAATAAAACATTCCCAACACCATTATACCACCAGCCTGCACCGTTGACCGAGGCAGGATATGGATACAAATTCTGACCCTACGATCTCATCAGCGTGTTACAGCACAATTAGAGATTCGTCAGACAAGGCAACACAGTCTGGCCATTCTCTTCTGACCTCTCTTATTAACAAGCTAAAGTAACAAGCTACTCATAGAACTGCCACTTGCTAGATGTATTTTTTTTGCCCATTACTCTGTAAACTCAAGAAAATCCCATCAGATCAGCAGCTTCTGACCTACTCAAACCACCACGTCTGGCACCAACAATCATTGGTCACATTTCTTACCCATTCTGGTTTTTGGTCTGAACACCAACTGAACCTCTTGACCAAGGTTGCATGTTTTTATGCATTAGATGTTTGCATTAACAAGCAGGGGTACAGGTGTATCTAATAAAATGGCCACTGAGTGAGATATAGTTTATAGATTTTGTTCCCTGACATGGATGCTATTATATATTGGACTACTGTTGCTGAAATTTACTTTGCTTCTGATTTTGTACAGCATCTGTCTGTTTGATTTGGCCTCAATACCTCTCCCTTTAAATTCTGGTCATTAGTCATGTGGGTTAGTGACTATAATACACACAAGGCCTGGAGGGAATCGAGTGCTGGTGAACATATTAAGTTGTATGGAAAAGGGGACTGTTAAAGGGGAAGACGACAACTAACCTGGTAATAGGGTCTGACCTATTGATAATACTGGTGACCATTACTAGGTGTTGCTGGTAAGTGTAACAGTAAATTAGTCTGGGCATCTTGTGTCACTCCATACCATTTCAATAACAAAACAATAGAAGGAATTCATTGCAGAAAGTGGAGGAAAATTATCCTTATAATGAAGGTAAATTAACTCCATGCTGTATAAAGTAAGGACCTAATTCACCTCCATTTTATAACCCAATTGTGGTGGTATTTTTAGACTATGGTATTAAATTACCTCCATTATAAGGACAGTGCCATCAGTTTCAACTTCTTCCATTAGATCCCCCCCCCCGTGTTAACCTGTGAAATAAAGGTTAGCACAATGACTGTTCACAATAAGACATCAGGATATCACTGTAATAGAAATCTCACCATGTGCTTCAATACGTCTCACCTCCCTAAATCCCACTGTCTGTCTATATGCACACTACCTACTTAATATCAATAGAGACACTATAATATAGGGGTGGTGAAGCTCTTTGTATCTGTTAATAACTCTGTGATATCATTTTTTCAACTGGCTCATAATTGCACTGTGTGTAACCTCAAAACGAATGTAATACCTGATAGCAATCCTATTAAAAATAATTTTTTGGGGCCACTGTTTCATTATCAAGGATGCTGGAAAATGTGATTGGTAGATGAGCTCTGTTGGTTTGTGTTTATGTGGTTGTTTTCTGGACGTACTAACTGGCCCCATAATAAGTCAGAAGTGATGAGGCATGAGTTCCTGCCACAGTAATACGGCTCTATTCCGTATATGTCCAGAAAGTAATATATTGAACAGATTAGTGAGCCTCAATATAGCAATAGACAGCACTCTGTGGCCTCAAGAATATACAGTGAGAGTGCAGCAATACTCACAACCACTTCTGTTGATTGTTGATAACAAGGGATACAAGCAGTTCTGCTACGAGATTCACTCTGCCTCTGTTTGCATTCGGTCCTAAGTTAGTTTCTCTGTAGACTCAGGTTCCCTCTAATCTTGTGGATATCTAACAGCTGTCTAAAATCAGTGGCCTCTCCATCAGGGGCTGGTGGGCAACTTTTAGCCTGGGGGACAAAGATAAGCAAATGGCCCAGGCTTTCCAACCAGATCTTTCCCCCAAAAATTGGGAGTGACAAAATGTGTCTAATGAGGTGTGATTTATATAGCCAATGAAATATATGAACAATTGTTATTGCAGCTATTATTAAATACAACACAGCCCCATCTGACCAGTATTCAAAGCAGAGACTATTCTAGTGACCTACACCCAATACAGAGAGCATTTTGTTGACCTCAATACAATATATAGGACATTCTATTATGTATAATACAGGGAGCATTCTAGCGACCTCTATTCAATATAGAAAGCATTCTAGTATCATCTACACAAAACAGACAGCATTCTAGTGACCAATTTACAAGAAACAGTTTATTCTAGTGTAATATGCTATTTATCAGCCTATATTACAATCCTCACATTATTCATCAGACAGATATATTTATTTCAAAATGCCATGATTTAAATATACTCTAGATTGAACCAATCCTGCTAATAAAACTTGCCTGGTGGAAGACATGCTCTCTGGTGCAGCTGAAGCTAATACTGTTATGGCTTTACTATACAGACCTCAGATCTCTGGTGCCATTATTATACATATTCCACTCCCACCCCAAGGTTTGTAGTGGTTAAAAATAAGACCCCATACTCTGATGGCATTATAATATATACCCCAATGTCTATAATGAGGAAATATCTGGCACCAGACTGTGGTGGCATTATAATACATACCCCTCTTATTTCCTAATATCTATAATGACAAAAAAAGACCCCCAGATCACTGGTGCCAATCTGTGGGATTATAATACATAAACACCTCCAATCCTAATGTCTGTAATGATAAAGTTAGACCCCATATTTCAAGTGGCACTAACCATACCCTCCACTCATCTTAATATTTGTAGAGATAAATATCTTATCCCAGATCTCTGGGAGCAACCAAACTGAATGACTTATCTCCCCTGTAGTCCCTCGTGGTGCCTCAGAGTGCTGTAGAGGCCATCTGTTAGTTCCAGCCATTCGCCAATCATTGTGCGTAGACTGCCACTACTCTGATAGCTGAATGTCAAGCGGTAAATCTTTAACTTTTAAATTATTGTGTTGATTTAAATCTTTAATTTAATGTTAAAATGGAGGTTTTAGATCTATATGTCATATGAAAGCAGGTCTCAAAATACACGTAACACAACAAACAATAGCGCTGATAACTGATATACACAATCAATGATAACCAATCCGTGTGGTACAAATGTATGCAAACAATTTATTAAAACAATTTAATAAAATAAATCATAAAATATGAAACACTGGCCAGTGAAATACAGCTGATCATATAAAAGGTCAGATAAACCGACTACATAGACCAACAGTGTAACAAATGAACCAATTGATCGGTCACTCCTGGAGAGATAACCGGCTGTAAATCTCACATGGAATAAATTCTAACGTCCAGTGACCCAGTATAATGACATGAAGTGGAGTAGTAAGATAAGTGTGGCCACACTATCGATAAAGGATGATTGGCACCGTGATAGTAATGAACACCACTTCAATAATTCTTGCACATATAGTGCGGAGGTAATTATGCCATGAATGCCTCAATGAAAAACAGCCACTCTTGGATGGGAATCAAAGTTGCTAACTGCTTGAGCAGAAAGCGCAATACAGACCTGGTCCGATACTCAGTCCCGTAATACAGTCTGTATGCGCACGCACCTCATACCCAGGAGAAACCTCCGTGACATCCGTGTTTTATCTGCAGCTGAAAATAGCAATCCAAGTAGGGAATAGAGTAGCGGCTGACACGATCGTGGCACCAGATGAATAGCAATGATGTGGCTTGCAGAAGTGGCAACCTCCAAAACTCCACTAGGGTCATGGAACAGTGATATCCAGCGGCTCAGTGAGAATCCAAATCACCTGACGCGTTTCATCACCTGCCTGGTGATTTCTTCAGAGGAAGTGCTCTGTTGTACTCCAGTGTCTCTTTAAATATCCTTGATATAATTAATCAGTCTCCAGCTGATTCACAACGGGCACTTTATACCTATATCATACTTGTAGTGGGATACAAAGATACGGTTGGCTCAATTGCAGATATTGAAATTTCCTTATATACAAGGGAATACCGATTAATTATAATTCATATTGAGCAAAAACAGAACACTATTATAAAAACGTAACACATAGAAAAACATTACATATATAGTGGTCATGATGATCGTACCGACCTCCCAACACGGAACATAATAGGTTAATTCAGGACTCATAGAAAAAACCTTAGAGTCCTCAATTCTCACACTGATACCTCAACTAAAAACATAAGTGCGAATATAATAATGTACAAACACACACCTGAGTCAATCTACATACTAGAACACTATTGACCTAGTCAAAACTAGCAAAAATAATAAATACAAATATATAGAATTTTTTTTAAAAAAAAAATTAGGTAACCGCCCAAGTACCTATACAGGGTACTCAGGATACACATAAAGGAGTATAGGTATAAATATCAATCAAGAAAACTGATTAGCCCTATGAATATCATATGTAGAGATCATAAATGATACAGAAAAAGATCTATACAATCACATTAACCCCATCACTAGGATTTAGATAACATATGCACACCCAAGATGAATTCATAAATACTCATAGATGGACAATATAGCTTGAAGAGTCAGGATTAAGACAACACCTCATTGAGTTCAAGTGCTTCATTCAATCCTCTAGGGCTCAAGGCATCCAATTGATGGATCCAAAAGACCTCTTGTTTACATAATCTTTTGAAATGATCCCCTCCTCTCGTGGTTTGTTTAACATGCTCTAGACCACATATGCTCTACTCTCCCATTATGAACCGCATTAAAGTGACGGGGAACACTATGATTGGTCTTCCTGTTTAGGATGTTCCTCCTATGTTCCAGAAACCTCAATTTCAGGGATCTGGTCGTTCTTCCAACATAGATAAGGTCAAAACTACATTTTAATAAATAAATGACATAACACGTGCTACAGTTGATAAATCCCCTCACTCTAAAGTTTTTATCTGCATGGATGATCTCAGTCACCCTATTGCTGATGAAAGAACAAGTTAAACATCTATTTGAACCACATTTAAAACAACCTTCTGTTTGTTTGGAAAGCCAACTACCTCTTGCGAATGTCAAATCCACCTTAGTCAGTGGATCCTGGACCAAACTGGGCGCTAATATGTTTTTAAGATTGTTGTTCCTCTTAAAAATAATCTTAGGATCTTGTGGTAATATTTGTCGAAGTGACTCGTCTTGTTGGAGGATTGGATAATTCCTTGTAAAAATCATCCTAATTTCCCCCGACTTATTGTTATATTTGGATATAAAGGCAACCAGCCCTTTTGTATCGACTTGTTCCCCATTTTGATTCTTGGGCCTATGGGTATCATCTTTCTGAAGCAAAGTGTTTCTATCTAGTGCGGATACCTCTTTCAAAGCTTTATTCAGAATATAGCCGGGGTAACCTTTCTTTCTAAAGTCCCCCAACATAGACTCTGCTTGTAGATTAAATGTTTCTAGTGAAGAACAATTTCTTTTAAGTCGCATTAGCTGACCTTTTGGTATAGTGTCTCTCCATTTCTTATAGTGTGAGCTTTTGTAATGTAAATAACTCACAACATCAACTTTCTTCTTATAAGTGGAAGTCACCAACTTCCCATTCTCAATATTCATCTGTATATCCAAAAAATCCATACTAGATGTATGAAAACGACCAACAAACTTTAAATTATATATTCGCTATTATTCAGAGCAGAAATAAATGAAAGTGCACGTGATTCACCCCCTCTCCATATAATGAACAGGTCGTCGATGTACCGTCCATAGAAGACCAAGTCCGCGCCGAACCCGCCTCTCCACACATGGGCCTCCTCAAAGGAACCCATGTACAGGTTGGCATAGTTCGGCGCAAACCTGGTCCCCATGGCAGTACCCATGATTTGCAAATAATAATGGGGATCAAACAAAAAATAATTGTGAGTTAAAATAAATGCAATGGAATCAACAATAAACTTCCCATGTGCGTCATCTACAAGAGAATCTTCTGCCAGCAGCTGTTTAATCACTTGAATACCCTTATCATGCGGTTTGTTACTATAAAGGGCCTCTACATCCAAAGTGAGGAACGCATAATTATCTTCCCATTCCAAATTTCTTAGATGGTTCAATAAATGGAGGGAATCTCGGATATGTGATTTGAGTTGAACCACCCTGGGTTGTAGAACTGTGTCTACATAGAAAGAAAGAGAGGAGGTAAGGGATCCTATCCCCGATATTATCGGTCTCCCTGGAGGAGAGACCGTATTTTTGTGGAGCTTAGGTAGATGATAGTAGATCGCTGTAACAGGATACAGCGGATACAAAAATCTAAATTCATCTCGATCGATCACCCCAGATTCTAGGGCTTCATCTAATAACATCCTCAAACTTCTTTGGAAATCCAAAGTGGGGTTGGAATGTAATTTCTTATAAAAAGCTGAATCAGTCACTTGTCTATATCCTTCACTAATATAGTCTGTAGTGTCCTGGATAACTACCCCTCCTCCCTTATCCACTGCCCTGATGACAATTGTGGAATCCTTTCTTAGTTCCTGCAATGCTGTTCTTTCAAGTTGGGTTAAGTTAGAATGACTATAACTAGTTTTTTCACACAACTCCTTAAAATTTCTTAGAGTTATCTGATAAAAACATTCAATCTGCGGCCCTTTACATGAAGTGGGAAAGAATTCTGACTTCAATTTGAATCTCTTCAAAGGTAAATCCCTCCCGTTGAGATTTGTAACATCATAAATCAAATCAGAAGTTTCTTCCCTCATACGTCCCCTACCCTCACAGCTAAGCTCTTCTAGTATATGGAGACATTCACGATCACTACTATCTAGTACAATGGGACTCAGGTCCGGATCAATTTTCTTTATGCTCTTATTAGCAAAATATTTTTTCCTGCATAGGGTCCGTACAAACCGATTTAACTCAACAAAAAGTTCAAACAAATTAGGTTCTTTTGAGGGAGCAAAATGAAGGCCCTTGCTTAAGAGGGATAGTTCAGACTTACTCAATGTTTTGGAGGAAAGATTAAACACCCCCACGTGTGCATGTGATTATAGATTTGTACTCTTTTGCAGATGGTGTTAAAAGAGAGAAAATCTAGTGACATCTAAATCAGCTCCAAATAAAAGTGACTATCAAATCTGATGATGGTGTTGGAAATCTTTAAAGGAAAAATCTATACACACAAACTTTACATTGATGTACCCATACCTCTCCCTCTGGTACATATATCCAGCAGCAGAATCAATTCTAGTCACTATTAGTGGCCTGGAGCAGCAGTAAGTAAGCATGGTATGCGTCTGCCATTTTATTGAAGCCAATGTGGATCAAAGCACGTGCACATTCATATAAAAGTGGCTCTAATTATATAGACAAATTGTGTTGAAAACACAAGTGGAGCTGCCGGGAATAAATCTTCTGTCTGCCTTTCAGCCATGCAGTGTACTATGACAACAAGCAGGTGACCCACAAACTTTAAAATTGTACCGACTCAGCCTGCCCCTGCTCTCCACATATAATGACACACTCTTTCCTCTACCAACAGTGAGGTATTTCTCTATTTCTGTCTGGCCAATCCCAAATAGCCAGGGCACATGTGTGTTACATGTGACTGTCAACTAAATTATTAGGACATTTTTATTTTCTCTACCCAAATACAACATAATTTTTATTTTTGCATATCTTATCGTTAACTGAGGGATATGAAGTTTTTAAACAGACAAATGGGTGGGGTTCCCTTTTTAATAAATTGAGGTTAGTCTTTTCTTATGAAGCAGAACTTAGTAAGTTGCTATATTGTTATACAGTATGTGGTTCATGTCTTGTCGTCGCAGTAGAATCTACCTGATTCTGCCTTCTCTGAGACTGACCCTGAGTGAGGAGTCATGCTTTACTCTCAGATTTACTTCTGTTAATGAATAAAGAAATGTAAATAAACTAGATATAACATTTGGAGTGATTGATCTGTTGTGTTTACACAACAGATAAAGGGTGTGCTTACTTAGGTCTTGCAACAAATTCACTACGGATGTTCGTATTGAACAACGTGACACCCATTACTACAGCACTGAAAGATAAAATTACAAAACACAGGCACTGTCATCTTTGAGTCTTTTCCAGCTGCAGACTTGTTCTGGACAAGTATTTAATAATGGTATTCTAATTACTCCCATAAAAGTAATTTATACCTTTTGAAACTACTAATGTCACTAAAATGAAAAGACCAGGGGGTAAATGTATCAAGCTGAGAGTTTTCCGGCGGGTGTGAAAAGTGGAGATGTTGCCTATAGCAACCAATCAGATTCTAGCTTTCATTTTACAGAATGTACTAAATAAATGATAGCTAGAATCTGATTGGTTTTTCAAACCCGACGGAAAACTCTCAGCTTGATACATTTACCACCAGATCTGCATCTATGTGGCCATCTTTATTCTAAAGGTAAAGGTTTTTTTTAATGTTTTCCCCTTTCCCAGACAACGTCATCAGCAGTGGTCAGCAGATAATTATCTGATCTGTACATCGATATCTACCGATATCTACCCTCCATGATGGATATCTGTGGAAAATTTCCTAGACATATGTTTTTATTTTAATTATTCTTTTATTCTCCACCTCTATAGTGGGATGTGTGAGGGAAATTGAAAAGAATTCTGGGAGAGTAGTAAATTATGGAATAGAGCAAGCATACAGTATAAAATAGTGTTTCCCCAGCAGTGCTTTGTCAGATGTCACAAAGGTGATACGAGAGTGCCGTCACTGTCCAATTGGTCACTAGAAGTGAACCTTAAATTTATCGATGGGACTTGGAGCCAGTATCAAAGAAGAAGGCAATATGCATGGATATATGAGACTGCTTACCAAATAACAGGGCATCTTGCCAGGTACTCAACAAGGTAACCTGTTACACATCTGCAGCATATTGCTTGGTGATTTGTACAAGCATCTTATTGAACGAATCACCAGGCATCGTACTGAACCCATCACAGGACAACTTGTTTGCAACCAGTGTTTCAACAGGGGCTACATATTATCTCCAACATGGTAAGTAAAATGGTAAGATACCTCATACTGTTACATCCTTCTGATCTGACTTTACAATCAAATACTTATGAACCTTACACAGGCTTAAGCTGTATTAGCCCCACATTACCATGGATCTTAAACTACACAGACATGCTGAAAATGGATCTGAGCCTCAGCAAATGTTAACAGTACCAGGTAAACTTCTTATAGCCCAAGAGGTTAAACAACCAGAATATCAGCATCAGCAACCATGTTAACTGTATCTACTGGTCTTCCAGAAGTGCTGCCTAACCTTCTGCACTGGTATCTGTAGTACTGGTTATATAGTTGTACAATCACAGAGGTATCAGTCCAGCAAAGTTTGAGAACTGCCTCCACCAACTGTCTGTGGTGTTGAGTCCTGCATAACAATCAGTTCTGTTGTATCCCAACTGACTCCATTCCATTGGCTAAAGGAGTCCTGTTGTGCTTCTACATCATCCACTTGACATCATCTAAAGCAGGCCTGTCCAACCTGCGGCCCTCCAGGTGTTGTGAAACTACAAGTCCCAGCATGCTTTGCCAGTAGACAACCAGTTGATAGCTGGAAGGGCATGCTGGGACTTATAGTTTCACAACATCTGGAGGGCCGCAGGTTGGACAGGCCTGATCTAAAGTAGTTACCGATTTGTCTACCACTCGCTACACATTCCTTCTGTGTCTCAAGATGAACTGCTAGACCATGTGCACTACGTCTTACTGCTTCTGAAGATGTGGTGACACCAGTAAGATATCTGTCTTGATTAGAACATCATG
Source organism: Mixophyes fleayi (assembly GCF_038048845.1). Lineage (NCBI taxonomy): Eukaryota > Metazoa > Chordata > Amphibia > Anura > Limnodynastidae > Mixophyes > Mixophyes fleayi. Next base: position 136,227,476 of record NC_134404.1, on the reverse strand, counting down.
GAATTCCTTCTGCTGTATCAGTGTTATTTGTTTTGTCTCCAAGTTTATCAACCAGCTGTGTGATAAAAGCTCTGCAAGGACAATTTTGACATGGCTGCAAAGTGTATCAGGAGCATGAATTTTTACCAAGCCATCCTCCAGGCAGTCTTAAAAGCAGACCCATCTCAATATCAAGGCTGCCAGTAGCTCTATGAGGACCTTGAAATAGGTTTAAGGTGATGTTGTCAGACCAAAGGGTAGTGCTATACATCAACAGTATAGTAGAATTTGGGCCATATGTACATCATAGTAAGTGTGTATACTTACGACCCAACATAGCGTAGGGATAGAGTAAAGAGTGACTTGCCAGTGCTAGAAGTAAATGCTAAAGTCACATTACCCTATTTCTAAACATTATATTAATGTAATGAAGTGTCATATATAAGTAAAAGAGAGAGTAGTGTCTTGATAGTGCTATTAGCGCTAATCTGTGATATCTCTGGCATTACAAATGACCCACATACTAAAAATGTCCTTAATCCTGCAGAAACACTTGTTTTAAAATAATGTTTCATAAATAGACTCCCAAGTACTGTTGTCCCCACACTTTACTTGAGTCTTCACCCCAGCAAGATAGTAGCATCCAACTGTAGGTTCTGTGCAAGTGAGGTAATCCAGGAGCAGCTTCAGCTGGGTACAACTGTCCAGCCAGCAGCATAACCGGCATGACCAGTGTGAGCCCTAAACAATTCACCACCAACTGCTTCCGGGTGTCCACATATATTGTGTAAACTCTGGCTAAACCTGTATTATATATGGATGGAAATGGGAGTATCACTGTGCAATTTATGGTTGTTAAAGAGGGATATCACTGTGCAATTTCCATTTGGAAATAGGGATATGACTATGTCATTTATGGTTGGCAAAGTGGGTACAAAATGACTGGTAGTGGCTTTCTTTGTAATGTATGACTGATCATGGTGTATCAGTGCAATTTATGATTGGCATTGGGTCTTTAACTGTGCTATATATCATCATCATTTATTTATATAGCGCCACTAATTCCGCAGCGCTGTACAGAGAACTCACTCACATCAGTCCCTCCCCCATTGAAGCTTACAGTCTAAATTCCCTAATATAGACACACACACAGACCCAGACAGACAAAGAGGGAGAGACTAGGGTCATTTTTTTTGATAGCAGCCAATTAATCTACCAGTATGTTTTTGGAGTGTGGGAGGAAACTGGAGCACCCAGAGGAAACCCACACAAACACAGGGAGAGCATACAAACTCCACACAGATAAGACTATGGTCGGGAATCGAACTCATGAACCCAGTGCTGTGAGGCAGAAATGCCAACCACTAGGCCACTGTGCCGCTGTGTCTGGCAATGGGGTATATCTGTACTTTATGGGTCTGATTTATTAAGGAACGTTAAGCAAAAAATTTTGTACGTTTTCTTACTCAAGTATTCTGGACAAAACCATGTTACAATGCAAGGGGTGCAAATTAGTTTATTATTTTGCACATAAGGAAAATACTGTTTTTTCCATGTAGCACACAAATACTTGATATATTTTTACACTGAAATGTAAAGTTGATTTATGACATGCCCTACCCCAAATATAAAACTGCCATCACAGGACTTGCCTGACGATCACCTCCTTCTGGGACTCAGTCCATAGTTTCTTAAACACCCTATTTGAAGGCCCCATCCCGAAAGATCACTGGGTTTTCCTTTTGTGTTACCCTCTCAAAGATTTGGACAGATTCTCCAAGAAACTAACTGCCCACATCCTGAGAGCAGCCAAATCACTTATAGCCCTTAACTGGAAAAATACCTCACCTCCGTCCCTTTTGGCCCTTAAAAAGCAGATTCGGCATGTGGCCGCCAGGGAGGAGATTACATACTACCTCCATGATAGAGGCCATGTCTTTAACCAAGTCTGGGCTCCATGGCTAAGCGCGGAAAACGCGTTCCCCCCCCCAATCTGATCTTCCTCTGACTTGACCCATGTGCGATGACCGTAGCCCTCTCCAATAGACGCCTCTCCCTCTGCTCTTGGTTCATTACACCGTAACTACCCTTTGAAAATTTGCATTGTTTAATTATGTGGTCCTCAACTATTCCCCCCCCCCCCCCACAATCCCTTTTGTTTCTGCATTCTACTGTTAATATTGCTCTCTAAAGTTATAAAACTGGTCATTTTTTTTTCTTTCTTTTTTTTACCTAACGTTTTCCTCAAATTCGATACTTTGCAATACCTGTTTTGGTTTTACTATGTTTGTTGAACAGTATTATCGTCTTCATGTTTGTATTTTCTTGATTGACCTTTGAAAATAAAAAAATGATAAAAAAAGAAAACCTGCCATCACGGTTTAAATTTATCTCCCCCTCCAATGCAACATGGTTTTGCCTTACTTAATAACTTTTGCTTAACTTCCCTTAATGAATCAGGCCCTATATGACTAGCAATTTCTATTCAGAGCATGGCTAGAAAAAGTTATATATATCTGAACTATTATCGATTGGAAATGGGGTATCTTCGAGCTATAAATGACTGTCAATGTCCTCCATCTAACTGGTCAAAAGATACATTCACCAGGTATCCTCACTGCCTTCACACCTGTCTGCTCTTTTTAATAATCTTTTTTTTTTTTTTTTTTCAGAAGAAAACTAGAGACATGTGTCTGCCTAGAATGCGTTTAGCAAAGAAATCCTAATTTGCCCAATTCCTTCCTTCAGACATTGCGCACCTGCAGACACCACCCACTAATCCGTGCGTTTACACTTAAAATCTGTTGCAGTCACACAAAAGCATATGACACAGTGTGGTGACACTGACACCACAAACATGTGCGCTGCGCTTTTACTGAGGTGTTTCTGAGTGTTTGGACGTGTGTCGTGAACTGTGCCTAGGCTACAACCTATGGCATAGTCTGTGCCATTATAAATCATTTATCATAAATGACACTATCTCCACACATTGCACTACTATAAACGTGACTTTCTATTTGCTTGGCGTGAGATCTAAGGCGGTTAGACGAAAGCGGGGACTTCCTAGTGTTGTCCAAGGTCAGACACTCTGAGCCCAGAGGAACCAATGCAGGACAGGAGACATTTGTACATCTTGCCCTGTGTTCTCGGCCCTCAGCAGTGTGTACACGGACACGTACAAGGAAGAGACAGGTGTACTCCTATCTAGTCCACATGTCAGGCTGGGGAGCTGTGTCAAGGTTAGAGATGGATCTGTACGCTAGGGGTGTGCTGAGGTGTGGGTGTGTTATCGGGTGTCCTATGGGATGCGGCGGGCCGGCACTCCGGGATGTGATTATAGGAACCCGGCTTTGGGCTCTTCCTTATTGGACTATCGTCAGGCAGAGTGGTCGGCCGTACTGGGAGGTGTGGGCACTATGTATGTTTGTATGCTGGTCACACTATGGCCGATATATAAGGACGCTGCTGGGATGTCCCTATGGTGATCGGGGCCGCTATGGCTCGGGACTGCACGGAGAGCCGCTTTCGGGAGGTTCTGGAGCGGTTCGGGGGTCCACAGCACGTTTTGCTGGTTTCGGAACTATGGGACCGGGCGGGGAGCCGCGCTGTGCTGGAGGGCTTCCTGCAGGAGCTGTTCCCGGGAGAGCTGGCGGGTGGAGCCGGGATGTTCAAGAATAAGGCGGCTCCGCAGCCGGAGACCTCAGAACGTGTCTCCCAGTGTGAGAGGGACGGAGCCCCGGGACATGCCTCCAAGACTCCTGCCAGCCCTCGGCCCAAAAGCCCTAAGCCTGCCTCAGAACGGACTTTACGTTTCGGGCTGGTATTCTTCCTGTGCCGGCCGGAATCTTTGGTGCTCCGGGGATCCAGGCTTCTGCTGCGGGAAATCTTACGTGATGTACGGAAGCGGATGGCCGGAGGGTGCGCTGTAGTCGGGGTGATCATGCAGCCGGATAATAATACATCAGGGACTAAGGTAGACGGTACGGAGACCACCGCGGAGCACAGTCCTTTATGCACCGACACTGACGTCTCGTCTCTCCTCTCCCTGCTCCACTCTGTGTTCCCTTTAAAAGATCGGGGTAGACGGTGCTCAGAAGTCCGAGCAGCGGCCCTGATACCTGGACATGAAGAGACCAGGAGAGACATCCAGAGAATGGCAAGTGAGGCGCTGACTGCAGCAGGTAATGTCCTAGACACCGTCCTTTATTCATGTGTAAAGAGTAAGACCATCTCCTCTAGGAGAAAACAAATTATTTTAGCAAATATTTGCACATAGGTGTGCCAGCTGGCCCTGAATGTGTGCTTATAAAACCCAATATTACTGTTCTTCCTAGAAGTGATTTTGTGGACCCATCTGGTTTGTAAACCTAAAGCCTAGCTCAGTGGCTGCTGCTGCTACTAGTCACTTGTTGAGGCTGACTTTATATTATATAAAGCCAATTTCTCAACAATGTGTTTCATGTCAGGGTCTTAGCATTGTGACTATTGCATCAGAAGAAAACAAAAGCTTTACTGTTACAGCTTGTGGGTAAAAGTTGCTGATTATCAGCTGCCCTCCCAAAGTCTGGACCCCAGGCCCAAATCTTTCCTTAAAATTTTCAGAGCCAGAGTTAGTGATTCCATATGGTAGTATTATAATACTGGGTCTATTTATGACCCCAGTGAGGTAGCCATCAATATGTATTGCTGCAAATCACAGTGGTACATAAGGAAGCACCTTTGCAACTTACTGTGTCGGCGAATGGAGAAAGTGCTATATTCCCGAGAGGGATCCAGCAAAGGCGGAGAGGCTTCAACTGGATCCAATTGAAAAAGACCACCAACATCATTCTAAGATAGCTTAATAAGTTAACAATGCTGCTGTCCCCGTAGAGGTCTATGGGGACAATGGTAAGCTCTGATAATTGGGTCAATGCCCGAGGGATTATAATTTAAATAGGCATTTGAAAGTAAATCTTTTTTTGGCAGTTGAAATACATTTCAAAGTACAATTTTTTTTATTATTTCAGCTCATTAAATATTAACTAATTTGCAGACTTCACACTTCAGTTAGTATGTTAATGCAAGACCCCTAAACTCCCCGAATCTGTGCAATCTCTATCTTTCATTTGTGCATCTGCATTTGTGTATTATGGATTGATAGTTCTTGTTCCTAGTTGGTGTATTACTAGTGTTTAAAGTGACCTTGTTGCCTGGCTCTAAACGTTACTTATATTAGGATTTCCTCCTCAAATAATGTCTACTAAAAAAATTATTTAAATTTTTTTTAAATTCCTTTTTTAAACGGGCAACAAAACAAGTAAAATGACATAACAAATAACTTGTCTTACCATACAATCTTTCTTTAACTGTACATCATTACACAAATTATTAAAGTATATGTTAATATAACTTGGTACCAATATTAATATTCCCCCTCCCCTCTGCTTCCTTATTTTTATCAGCACTTTCTACTTTGAAAATTAAATACAAAAATGCTCTGTATTAAGTTTTTTTAAAATTATTATTTTTTTTTTTTTTTTTTTTTTAATAAAGTGAGTTTTAATGAGAAATAAATAAGATTCCATATATCAGCATTTATGGTATGCCTAACATCTGATATACTAGTGTGTGTGTGTGTATTAAAAGGAAATTGGTGTGAGTTGCCAAATGCAAGGGTAAAAGATCACTTTTCACGTTTGTTAAACATATACAGAACAAGACCCTGCATTAGTGTTGCATCACTTATTTTACTAAGTGTTTCATAATGGGATGTAAAACACACTAGTGCTCAATGACAAACTACTATATGTACCGCGTTGATGCTCAAACCGTGGTACCTTATGCCAGATACAAATTTTGTGCCTGAACGCCCACTGAAACTCTTATAATTCTTTCATATTTACTCTGGAACACTAAATATACAGAGCAATTGTAATATACTGCAGGCTGCTCAACACAAAATTACCTTTTTTATACTTGCCAAGATTATAATTGCACCACTGAGTTTGACTATGGAAGGTCTGGGGCCCCCTTACTCTGCCAGTGCTTCAAAAACTTTCTAAGGTCCATTGTTTCTAATACACAGTTTAAGGCATGGGAAGCTCCAGAGTATGAATACATTCCATTAAGTTGGAACTCAACTCGAGAAAGTTTGTGGGAAAAAATAAGAGAGCATTGTGTGCTTTTATTAGGGCCAAAGAAGCTGCTGTTATTCAGTTCAGATGCTTTTATCCTGACCTGGGATTGCCTTGACATGTTTGGTAGGAACAACCCTGATTGTGCAAATGCCGAAGTCCTATGTTTTAGCTGGATAATCTTTGATTTGCACTACTTTGCATTTTTTTCACACCTTTTTTTTATTATTTATTTACCCCCCCAACCCTATACTTTTTACTGAGATATATTTGTTTTGTAATAAATTTTACAATTTCCAATAACTGACATAAAGGTGATGTTACTGTATAGATATTTCGGGCCACTTCATCTTAGAATATTTGGTATTCTACACTGACCAACCAAACAAGTGAACCCATCTCTCTTTGCCTAGATGAACAAAGGAGGCAGAGACCTAAAATAAAATCCAGGTGCTTCTCATGGAGAAGGAGGCGGGAGGACTCTGAGCAGAAAGGTAAATACCACAGAAGCGTGAGTTCATGGTTGTTTCTAGTCTTCCTCAGAACTGTCTGGAGCTTTCAACTCTGCTGTCAGATTTAACCCAATTAAGAAATGCTAGCTTGCCTGCATGACAAGCGGCAGGAGACCCCAGCAGTTTATTACTGCTATAGATGGTGTAATGCTAACCAGCTCTCCTGCCTATAGAGATAGCTAATATGTTTATTGTGTCATGTGAGAGATCTGCCCTGCAGATCAATAAACTTCTCGTCAGCCGGGGAACTTCCTGACAATATCAATGCAAATTTTATTTCTCTTTACCTTGCTGCTGTGATTTGATGACCGGGAACTGCATCTTACAGTTTCTGGGTACATCTGACTATCATTACTGTCGGCTTGCTCAGAAAAATGTTGCAGCTCCTATAGAATCTCCAATGTTTTGATTTTCGCTTTCTCATTTAACACTCAACTAAACACTCAACTAAACACTACTTTTCTACAGCATCTACCCGAAACCATACATTTTTCATGCTTTTGGGCATATTTATGATAAATTGCCAATAAAGTATAATCTTTTATTGCCACTTATGATAGCGACAAGAAATTAAATAATGAAGCAATTTATAAATTGAGTCTTGCCAGAACAGCACCTCTGATAAGTGGCTGTTCTGTTGAAGACTGTTTTGCAAGGAGACGTCTTCCACCACAGATGGCGTTGGCAATTGGATGCAAGCTCTGAATAATTTCCCCATTGAGAACTATGGGGATGTCGCTATTGATCTAAACCATAGTAAATGCTGGAAATATATGGCGTAGCCATGGCCTTATCTGTGTGGAGTTTGTATGTTTTCCCTGTGTTTACGTGGGTTTCCTCTGGGTGCTCCGGTTTCCTCCCACACTCCAAAAGCATACTAGTAGGTTAATTGGCTGCTATCAAAATTGACCCTAGTCTCTCTCTCTCTCTCTCTCTCTCTCGATCTCTCTCTCTCGACTGTAAGCTCCAATGTGGCAGGGACTGATGTGAATGAGTTCTCTGTACAGCGCTGTGGAATCAGTAGCGCTATATAAATAAATGGTGATGATGATATCTGATATCTCTGGCATTAGACTAGTTAAATAGGTACTATATTTAAATTTGATTTATAGTATTGGGGATAGCGCCCCCTAGGGTAAAAGGGATGACTCTAATTTTTCCTCCCCATATTTTCTACGAGGGGATGTCTGTACCCTTCAATACATATAAATAGAAAATGTAAAACAAATTACAGGATAAAGGGGCAAATGATAGGGGGCTTGGAAGGGGGAAAAAAAAAGTATGATACGAAAACAATACAAGATAGGTATCTCTAATATTTAGTAATCAAATATTATATAATGTTAAAATATCGATTCACAATTTGAAACGAGTGTGGAATTAATGGCATACGCTACCTGTATTGCAGTTAGTAACGTAATGTCCTCCTTTAAATCGTTTGTGAAGTCCTAACATAAGGATTGTTCAATTTTCCCACAAGAGGTTTAACCAAAAATAGGGAGAGGCTCTTATTTGTTTCCTTATAGGAATCTTCAGTTAGTTGTCTCTTCCTGCTGCTGTTGTACCACGTTCAACATTATATATGTGGATAGATAAAAGAAGAGAACATAGTGTAATGCTGTGATGCCAAGTATTCTACCGATCAATGTTGGATGCACTTACAAAGTGATGACATGACTTCTTGCAGTCAGTGGAGAAATTGATGGCCTCGGCCCCCTTTGACAAATTACATTGTATACTAGCTGAATTACCTGGTGTTGCTCTGGGTTAAATCTTCAAGTTAAGTTATCAATGAGTTGGATGTAACTGTCAACATTTTAAAAATAATTAGCAGCTAAGATGTCATCCAAATCCATCCAGTGAAAGGTCTTGAACAGGCTCCCCGGATCAAAGTTCTGCCCAGCGTACTAAAACCTGCCCAGGATCCAACTGGACCACCTCGTTTTGGTTTCATCTGAGTCTGTTCAGGGGTGTCCGAATGCATAACCGGACAGACAAACAGACCAATGATTTTTCTATACAAGATAACAAAAGGGAAGAATTACATAGTTGGTTAAGATCTATCAAAAGCATTTATTGAACAAATTCACAGTTGCACTTACACTCTAAATTCTTCTTTTACTGCCTCCAGACATTTTTTTTTTCTTTTTTTTTTTTTTTTTTCTTTAAAAGTTTTATTTCTGCAAGACCAAGATAACAACAGAGAACGATTGACAGAGTGAGTACAGTTAACAAAAATAGACAATAGTAATAAAGTCAACGACCAGCGTAAAACGTGTGAAACGCTATAAGTCAACCAAACTTTTAAATTTAGTAGTAACGAGTGACCCAAAGTTTTTGTAGAAAGAGGAAAGAAGGAAAGACAGTGAATAGAGGAAGAAAGGAGAAAGAGAAGAGGGAGGAGGGTAAGAAGTGACTAGAACCACTGCGAGGGGAAAGAAGTCCAAGAAAGAAATGAGGTTTTAGAACTGGGTTATGTAAAAGGTGGGCACGCCTGAAAGAAGGATAACCGTGGGTCCCAAAGCTTGGCGAATAATACTGGTCATATACTTCATCCGTTGAGTCTGCCAGATTCTATTAATGATGGACTGCATGGAGTGAGGGGATTGCATACGCCAGTCTGCCGCTATTTGGCAAGCTGCTGCCGAAACAATGGCCTAATCAATTTATTCTGATGTCGGGATGCCGAGAGAGCTCCCATAGGGAGTATAAAGAATTTGGGCTCCAAGGGAATGTCCATATGGAGGATTAAATTAATCAGGTCTCCAACCTCAACCCAGAAGCCTGATAGTTTGGGCACGACCACCATATGTGGAGGAATGTGCCTTCATGGGAGCACCCTCGCCAGCACCGATCAGATGAATCATGAAGAATTCTGTAAAGACGCGAAGGCACATAGTACCATCAGTAAAGCACCTTGTAAGCGTTCTCTTCAATTCTAACGCAGATGGAGCTAGAGGCGGCATTCTCGTTTATCTCAGACCACTCCTCCTCCGAGAGCTCCTCACCAAGGTCCCGTTCCCAAGCTAGTTCATGGGGGGGGGGGGGGGGGTCTGAGAGTTGAAGAGGAGGAAGCAAGTTCATAGTAAAGTGTTGAAATTAGACCTTTAATTGAAGATTGGCGTATACAGAGGGCTTCAAAGGTGGAGAGAGGTCGGGACAAAAGGCGACCTTTAGCAACACTATGAAAGTGGCGAAGTTGCAAAAACTGGTAGAAGTGCTTTGAGATGATGTGGATATGTGATTGGATTTCAGAAAACTGAGGAAAAGTTACAGAGTTGGATAGATGATTAAGGTAAATGATTCCCTGTACCACGGCTGAAATGAGCTTTGATGAAGTCCTGGAGGAAATTCCGGAGAATTGAATAGCGGAGTAACCGGGGAGATGAGACAAATTTCTGGGATGACGAGTCCCAAATGGATAGAGAATGTGAAACTACTGGCTGAAGTAACAAGTGTTTAGAGCGACGAGATCTTGAGATCCATAGGAGAGAGGATAAAGAGAGCAATCCCAGGCCTCCAGACATTTCTATTGTTGCTGCTGTCCTCAATCGGCATCCTGGAAGTATAACTGGTCCCTTTAGAGTAGATTGTTCTCTTTTTGTAATTCGTTCCAGTTAAGATGCCGTGCATATAAGGAAAAGTCAGGACGGCAAAAGTAGTATATGTCATAACCATTTTTCTTTAAATGCCCAACGTATTCTGTCTAGTATAGACTTCCTCAGGGGATTACTATATTTAAATTTGCCATAATCCTGTGAAAACTGACATTTTCCCAGGATTTAAGGGATAGCAAGGTTTCATAAATAGATCTCTTAATCTTAAACTGCTGAGCTTGTTATTCCAAAGAAAATAGTAATTTCTTTATAGTTTCTCCTGTTTTTGTGATATGGATAAACTGTAAATTCTTAAACCAATTTGGAATAAACACTAGTGTATACTGTGTCATGGCAAATAAGCCAACTGGTTTTATGTAAATCTGTGTTTATGTATGTTTTTAATTGATCCACTTGTATATTTTTTTTATTGCAGAGAACCATGAGGAAGGAACTGCCCTGACTGTCCTGCAGTGCCCCAATGGAGACTGTGCTGAAACTGTGACTGAAGCCTAGGGTCTGCTTGGAGTGTGTAATAGTAAATAATACCTTACTGTGAAACGTCATCCTCTGTCTGCAGTGCGTATCTGCTTCGTTGTCACGGTGGCTTCCAAACCTTTAATATGACAACGCAACATAGGAAGCTCCATGGATCTGAACTGAGGTGTAATAGACGTGGTGTCAGGGGAATGAGGCCTACATTTAATCACAGATCACTAATGCTATTTGAAGCTGGGGGAAGGCTGTGAAATTTCCAATTCATTCATAGCATTAGGAATGCTATTTCGTGCAAAAGACACCTGTTCTGTATCGGTGCTGTTCTTCCTTGGAAGACAACCTTTCTAAACTTTGTAAATAAATGTTCAGACCACCTGTGTTCTGTGCTTGATTGTTATAAGGCGGAAGTCAGCTGCTGGGATTCCAGTTGGTATTTAATAAACCGCTCACCCCAAAGTGATGCTTAGAGAATGCTCCGGACAGAGTGTAACATTCAGTAAGAAAACCCAGGATGTAATGCACAATCATTTGAGCCATACCTCCATCCTTTTTATGTTACAGTTCATCAGACTTATCTTGTAGGTGTACAAAGGTCGTATGTGTGGGTGTGATCCAACCTCTGTAAACAAATCTTATGTAGCTTTCATTCAGAATTTGGTTGATTACACTAAAACTAGAGTAATAATCTCTCAGGAATGTGTTTACATGACAATACATGTACTAGAGGAACTGGTTATCCAAGGATATATTTGACAATTAGGTTTCCCTGTAGTAGCCTACTTTTCTAGCCCTGCAAATGATAAAGATAATGTATATCTATGCAGAGGTGACATCACTCTAGTACAGTTATAAATTGCTTGTCTTTTATAAAGGCTGGAATTTGTCCACCCCTTCTCTGCCTCTGTAATCCAGCTATGAGCCTTACATCGGGACTGCCTCCTGTCTGGTTTTCAGTTGGACAGTCCGTTATGGCACGTACTGTCCAGTTTCCAGAATATCGATTTGGTTTCAGTCATCATCATCATTTATTTATATAGCGTCACTAATTCCGCAGCGCTGTACAGAGAACTTACATCAGTCCCTGCCCCATTGGGGCTTAGTCTAAATTCCCTAATATACACACAGACTAGGGTAAATTTTGTTAGCAGGCAATTAACCTACCAGTATGTTTTTTGAGCGTGGGAGGAAACCCACGCAAACACGCGGAGGACATACAAACTCCTCACAGATAAGGCCATGGTCGGGAATTGAACTCATGACCCCAGTGCTGTAAGGCAAAAGTGCTAACCACTTAGCCACCGTGCTGCCCCAAAATATATTTTATTATGATACAGTACTAAATTTACTTGAAATTATTTCCTACATGTAAGGACAAATCTAGAAAGGGGGTAAAAATAACCAAAAATTAAGTATTATAATTGGGTTCTCAAATATGGTAAACTCTGCACTATTTCTGCCATGCTTTGTTGGTGTTATGTTCAATTTTAACCTGTGGAAAAGATAATTTATGTTTCCTATAAGCATGAGCTTTGCTGAATTAATAGGGGTGGGCTTTGTTTTCTGTGGGGGTGAAGAATTCATTAAGCTTGACATTCTTCAATAGAAATATAAGCTTAGGATGAGGAATATACAGGACTTGTGAAATGTATGAAACTGGTCATATTGAACGGCCATGATTTTTTTTTTTTATTAGGGGCATGACTAAGTTATAGACAGAATCTTCTGCCACTAAACATAAACCTCAAACTAGAAAAGGTAAATTAACTCGTCCTGTACTGTATGTTGTTCAGATGAAAAACTGAAAACTTGGGTTGAATAAGATGAGGTAATTTTAAACAAGACAACTTTTTTAACTTGTGCTCCCATTCCAGCAGGCATGTGCTACTGCAGAGAGACCTGAGCAGGAGATCTTGCTCTGCAAGCCTTTTTTCTTTTTATTCTGGTTGAGGAGCTGACCTTGCTAGCAGTTTAAACCAAAAAAACATGGTTGAGCACCAGAAATCGTCTTCTATTTGTTATTTTTAGAGACAACCTAGTACTAGCTAGATTGGGGGAGCTTCCCTTGTTTTAACTTCTCTTTCCTAATTGCACCCAAGTCTAGTGCAGGTGAAGCAGCTTGGTGTTCCTAAATTTATTGTGTCATTAATGACAAAATATTGTTTATTTAGGATGAAATGCATATGCTGAAGGTTGAGGAGCATTCTGCTGCCCTCTAAAACCCTCTTGTTTTCTCATTAATTATTAAACTGGATTTACTATGAAGAGTGTGTGTTTCTTGGTTACCTCTAATTTATACCTTTTAAAGCAAGACTTTAATACAAAAAAACTGTGGGCAATATGCCTTTGCGATGGTCAAAACCCACAGTAATTTGTGTATGTGTGGTGGGTTTGCGGCACACAACATGCAAAGTTTGCGCTGCACAGTCCTGGTACAACTGTTCATTTGTGTTGTCTGAGCACCATTTAGTTTATCTGGATATTTGGGCTTGTATACACAGGCACTGAAAAAAGCCACATGCTAAAAGCATAAACAAAATCACCCACTTTGTTCTTGCTTTTAAAGTAGTATTCAAAGTGGGTTCTCAAAACCTCCCCATCGTTGTCATGAGGCATTTAGGACAGCAACTTCTTTGGGCCCCCTCCATAGATGATTAGGACAGAGTGGGGGCATTACCACACTGTGTTGGGTGGCATGGCTAGCGCTTGAGTGTAGAAGGTCTATCGAGTGTCCAGATAACTTCTTTCCACAGGTCAAACCGGATGAAGAACCAGAAGTGGCAGCCATCAGTGGAGAAGTGTGGGCACCATCCACAGAAGATCAACAAGCCAGACCTAGAGTGGTTTATTGCCAGAGTTGCCCCTCAATCAGTACCCAATCAATTCAGAAACAGAGGATGAGGGTACCAGCGGTACTACCAGAGCCTAGCGGTTTTCAGAGGGGATGAATGAGGAACTGGATCTCCTAACAAGCTGCTTTTAAGGTTAATAATTGTGTCATGTGATACTCTTAATTAGTTGTAAAGCACCTGTCCAGTAAACGGGAGAGCCTGAGTTGAATCTCAGCAGTGCCTTTCTTTGCCTCCGTTTCAAAGTCATAGCGTGCTCTAGTTACTCATAGCTTATCCTTGGGGAAGGTCTGAGATTAGAGCCACCTGCTGCTCTCACAGATTATTTCTTGCATGAAAGAAGCGAGTGCTCATCGACATTGGTCATCTTGTAACTTTAAAGCAGAAGATGTTGAAGTACATAAAATCATGTGCTGCTATTGATGCAAAATTCTCAGGCATGGAATTGGCTCATGGCTGGCAAACTTAAGTTCAATGGCTGTGAGGAAGTGTACCACTGTTTTCCAACTCAATTCAGACTACTCTCTTCACATTTTAAGCAATTTGGTAGTTGCTGTCACTGCATCACAAAAAAGACGGGTGAACCCATGACTCTGCTTCAACCTGACGCTCTTTAATACGGTGCTTTAAGTAGGCAGGAGTTTTTTGTGTGGTATGTGTCCCTTTAAAAAAAATACAATAAAAATAAAATTTCTCGTGGACGATGAAAACAATGCAGGCCCATCTATTGAATCAGTGGACTCTCTGATCGTCAGGTTCTGTGAATATGGAAAAAAAGGAGTGTTTATGTCACACCAGTTATAAATATGCTGATATAATCCATGAACGAAGATGTCGCACACAAGCCTGCAATTGCTGCAGTATGTATCCATGTAATATTTAGAGCTGCAATATCTGCAATTTATTATATTATGATGCAGTCTGAGGTTGTCACAGGACCGCTAATGTAAACAGAATGCTATAACCAATATTTATTCCTAACATAATCTTCATATGATTAAGTATGGGTGTTACCGTTAAAATTGTTTAATAGCAAGAAAATGTTTCTTAATGTGGTTAGATTCTGTGGGGGATAGTATGGAGACACCAAACAAGATCCCAGGATAAAGAGAATAAATCGTATGTATCCCTTTCAGGATGATGATTAACCAAATGTAGTCATGTACTTAAAATTGATTTAGCTATAACAAGTTGGTCATCAAAACTATAATTCCATTAGATGATGCTGGTCCCCTGAAGGACTCGATGGATGGAAAGCGGTTTCAAAAGTTACATATTTCCTCTGGTATTTTATTCAAGTCTGGTGTACCTGTAGCTTTAGTCTCGAGAGCTCTTAGATTATGGGCCAGTATTTTGTATACTGACATTGAGGAAAAGATCAGTAGATATTATTTTGTTGAAATGTATGGACATTAGAAAGCATTGATTTTATTTGTGAAACCCTTTGAATAACATTAAGCATGACTTCAGCAGTAGTAGCAAAAAGAGCTCTTTGATTATGCCCATGGATGGCAGACCTGCGTCTGAAAATCGTCTGGTCTAGACAGTCCTTTCGGCCTTTTAAAAAAATAAATAAAACAAAACTAGAGGCAGACAAGAGCTTCAAAGAACTCAATGACTTCCTTCAAGCCCACCTCTGTGTATTCCTATAGGGGAGATAATTGCATACTTTGCAGAGGTATGGAAACTTACCAATCAAAATCGGTGGGTATACAGTTTCTCATTTTGGCATGTCCCGAATCCGGGTTCCCTCCTGGAATAACAAGCTCTAGAAGACAACTTTCAACTGGTGGAAACATCCAAGGTTAAGTGGTCAAGGTATAACCCCTTCAGAACCAGAGTGGATAGTGCTTACAACAGACTCCAGTGCTATAGGTTGGCAAGCCTATATGCATGCAGATATAATTCAATACACCTGGCTAAAGGAGGAAAAGCATCTCCAAGGGAATGTCCTACGAATGAAAGCAGTGGGCATGCAATGCCGCACTTTCAGTCCTGTCTACAGTACAGACTTCTGAAGATATTTCCCAACAAAATAGTGCTTGCAGGGAGGCACCAGAAGCTGGTCAGTGTTTCCACAAGTAACAGCTTGGATGTTATGGGCAGGAAAATATCTGATATCTCTTGGCCTTTCATATAGCGGGCAAAGACCATGTCATAGCACATTTTCAGCAGACGTCAAATGCTCCTACGGGAAAAGGCCTTACATGAGTCTTTTGTCTGCTATGCCATAAAATCGGGTTCCCTAACATCAGCTTGATGGCGACAGCCCAGAATGCCAAGAGGCCTCTGTTCTATTTCCGTCACTGAAACAACAGGGCACTAGAAGTATATGTCCTATCAGTGCTGTGGAATGTCAAGTGGGGTTATGTGTTCCCTCCTTTCTCCATAATTGCTTGTGTTCTGGGGAAAGACAAGAGAGAGGCAGTAGAAGTAGGAGTGATTCTCCCATTTGGCCTCGCCATCCCTGGTTTGTAGTAGCTTGGAGAACGCTTCGAGAACATCCTTGGACTCTGCCATGCAGACCAGATTTTGTACATCAAGATCCAGTCCATCACCCAGATCCGGACTACCTTTTTTTTTTTTTCTTTTTTTAATGGCATGAAAATTGAGCAGTCTGGTTGAAAACACAAAGGTTTCTTGAATTAAGTTATTAATATATTGGTTCAAGTGAGAGAGAATAATTCTTCTAGCATTTACTACAGAGTCTAGAAAAAATTTTGAGGTCAAAAGATATATTAGAGGATACTATGTCTGCCAGTATCCCAGTTATTATAGAATTTCTTAAGGATGGTTTTGTTTACGGGTTTGGCTCTCTACACTGCACGTGCAAATATTTGCACTGAGAATTCCTCTTGATGCCAAGTTGGAATCTCAGAGCCTTTTTTACCAACCACTTCAAGCAGTAAGTAGATGGTGGCCACAAATTAAACCATTGTGGCATCTTGGGATCTCAATATTGTTTTGAATTCTGTAATCACAGGTCTGTGTGAACATCTGCAAGATGTTTCATTCAAATGGCTCACCCTTTAAGCATTCTATTTAGTAGCAATTACATCTGTTTGTCGAGTAGGAGATCTACAGGCCTTAGGGGGCTAGGGAGCCTTTCTTAAACATCTATTCTGATAAAGTAGTCTTAAGGACTAATCCTGCTTATTTACCCAAAGTTGTTTCAGCTTTCATATTAATCAAGGAAGAATACTGCTATCTCTGTTCGCATACATCTGCTAAGAGAGAACAACAACTTCATACCTTAGGTTTGGTCAGAGCTATATCTATTTAGCTCTCCAGGGGCCTGATTCAATAAGGATCTTAACTTGAGAAACTTTTTTATTTCAGTCTCCTGGACAAAACCATGTAACAATGCAAGGGGTGCAAATAAGTGTTCTGTTTTGCACATAAGTTAAATACTGACTGTTTTTTCATGTAGCACACAAATATCAACTTTAAATTTCAGTGTACAAATAAGCTATCAAGTATTTGTGTTCTACATGAAAAAACAGTGAGTATTTAACTTATGTGCAAAACAGAATACTAATTTGCACCCCTTGCATTGTTACATGGTTTTGTCCAGGAGACTGAAATAAAAAGTTTCTCAAGTTAAGATCCTTAATGAATCAGGCCTCAGAAGAAGTTTTAGAGAAAACTAGCAATACTTATTCTTCCTAGTGGTCCCGCAAAGCAAATACTCTGTCAAAACCTACCTTGGCAGGATGGATCAAGGATGTTATTACACAAGCCTACAAGGAGAACGGGCGTGAAGTGCCTAAACTATTAAAGGCACACTTGACATGGGCTGTGATTACCTCCTGGGCACTCAAGACTAAGGCATCAAAGAACGATATCTGAAAAGCAGCTGGATGGTCAACGATGCACATGTGTACTAAACATTATTGGTTAGATATCTCATCTGCAGCTGGTGTGCAGTTTTGGTGAAGAATTCTCCAACAAGTGGTTCAATAAAAATTATACATGTGTTTATCAGTTTGTTAATTGTTTGGCCCAACCTACTATTTATACTGCTTTGGTATAGCCCATTGTAAGGGCTGCCATGCAGTAGGAAAAGGAAAATTGAGAATTATACTTGCTGTTAATTTCCTTTCCTTGAAATACTCCATGACAGCCATTATGTTTCTCACCCATTTTCTATATTTATGTTTTTGTAGTACAGCTTGGAAGGTTACTAAAGACACTGGTATGGAGGAGGAGTCACTTTATATATCCTCCAGATTTTCTTGTTTCCTGTCTACACTCAGCTAAATAGGTGGTTAACCTATTGTAAGGGCTGCCATGGAGTATTTCCAGGAAAGAAAATTAACAGTGAGTATAATTCTCAATTTTCCCTTAAAGCTAGATGTGGTCACTGGTACACTGTTTTCCCAGTATGTCTGCATGGAAATATTGGTGTTCATTACTCGGGTATAGTATATAGCAAACAAAGAAAAAGGCAAAGTCAAACAAACAGGTCTGGATCCAGATCAGAAGTGGCTGTAAAAATCAGCAAAGTTAGGGACACAGCAAAATGCAGCCTGAAGTACACTCGCAGTCAAAGGTTCAAGCAGAGTTGGAACACAGGATAATAATACAATATCAAGCACCCAGGTAGGAGCCCCTTAATATATAAAGTGCAATATATAAATATGAGAAACTATTTATACACAGTATGTGGTCATCTGAATGCACATCTTAATCATGTTAGAGTGGCAGGATGAATACACCTTTGCAATGTGACAAATATATATCAAAACTGCATGCAAATATATCTATAGTTTTAATGATTCCAAAAGTAATTCAACATTGAAACTCAGCTCTTTTACTAATTATTTACAGTTATACAAATTTCAAAATAATAAAACACAATGATAATTAGTTTTCTAATTGCTTATGCTTCCTTATCTACATAACAAAAATACAAAACTATTTGACAAAACACTTCTCCGATTTTATCCATTACCTTCTTTTCAGAGGCAGCGATGGCTTTCAGGACCTCCTGAAGATTAGAATCAACAGGTGTTTCTGCGTCTGTAGAAGACTGGGGTACCCGCAGCTCAGATGCAGGAGCTCCCCCTGACGCTGTAGCAGGATTAGAGCGAGCATATTTCTCCAGCTTGCTGGCAGCAGTGTTACTTGCAGTGTGCTTTCCCATGATGGCACCTGCTATGCCCAGATGTTGATAGTTGCACTCTTAGGTTATTCACTTACAGCTCAGCTTATAAACTTGATGTTATAGCAGAACACCCAGTCCTCAAATCCACAGGACCCTGGATGTCTCAAATGGAGATAAAAGCACTATGTTAAGTGATCACTGAGACACATGTACTTTCAGGCAGCCCCTGTATTCAGGCACTTCACAGAGGGAGAACCTTCAGATACACCTAGTATTCTCTTCACTGTGGCACAAACAGCAGTCCCACACCAGATAGGTTTTGTCAGCTGAGCCTTTACTCATACAGAGATGCATATACTCTGCCTCCCTCCGACAATACTCTCCCAAGATGGCGCCTCAAACAAATTCACGGCGGGAACCCGAGTACTGACCTTCCACTCCTTTCCAACTGCCAGATATCTTCTCTCTACAGAGCCAGCTGTCCCCACTCTGAACAAATAAGTGTTGTACTTCAGTGTTTTACTCTCCGGCTAGAGCTCAGTCTTTTCCACGCCAGCAGGTTCTGCCTCAGCAGCGCTCCGGTCACTCGTTACTCTCACAGCCGCCCTGATCCTCCAGCATACACCAAACTTGCCTCTGCTAGTGCCAGGACAGTTCCCCCACAAAATTATTACGGTAAGAAGGAGTAACAGGTCATCAGGATGTCCGACCAGGATATTTAGGCTGGGGAGCTCCGGTATCTGCAACCTACACCATGCTCCGCCAGGCCACGCCCCCATTTGACAAAACACTTAATAATTAATAATGTATCCTTGCAAGAATAATATGAGGGTGTATGTGTGTGTGTATATATATATATATATATATATATATCTGTCCTTGGATGTTAGAGTCCTTCATTCTGTCCCCTCTTTCCAACTCCATCTCCTCCTGCACTTCACTTATTGTAGTCCTTAACTCCTTCTACTGAACTTATATTTATACCCCTACTGCCCCCATCCAAGCCTGGGATTTTGATTTTTCCACCATTTATCTCCTATACTATGTCTTTCCCACAATACAATCTCTCTAAGTTATCTTCCAGATGCCCTTAGAAACAAAAGGCGTCATAAAGGCTATTTTGATGTCTACATCAGTTCAGTATAATTTGACCTAAATATTTGTCCAATTTGTTCCTGAAGCAATTTCACCTGTAGGTGATAGGGAAGCCGGATGTCATAAAGTGTAGGATGCATTTTCATCACTAAATTGACTTTTATAGCAGCTTACATGTGACCTTTTAGTGACATCTGATTATAATGGACAAAACCCTGTTCTATTTACACAGTTGAGTTTCAAA
This sequence comes from Mixophyes fleayi, assembly GCF_038048845.1. Classification (NCBI taxonomy): domain Eukaryota; kingdom Metazoa; phylum Chordata; class Amphibia; order Anura; family Limnodynastidae; genus Mixophyes; species Mixophyes fleayi. Next base: position 136,207,483 of record NC_134404.1, on the reverse strand, counting down.
CTAATATAATGTACAGCCTGCTTTTTATGGCCTAATCTCAATAGCTACGCGCATATGCAAGAACAACTTGCTTCATGTTACACAATGACTCAGTCTAGCAATTATACCTCTCTATACACACATATATACTACATTCAAACTATTTAATCTACTTACTATAATATATATACTATTATCTATACTATTTTATTTCAATCCGTTTCAAATTACTTCTACTAACTACTCAATAATATATATTTTACTTAAACAATTACCTATATGGTAACAACAGCTGATGCAGGAAAGGACAGCAATAGTTCAGTGTTCGGCAGGTGGAACCGGAAATGGCCAAAGCAGGAACGGAGCACAGCAATAGTTCAGTATGTATAGGCTTCAGCCTTAGGTAGTGCACAGAGGCACAATGCCGAAATAGCGGAGTGTAGTAGCAAGAAGTGCACAAAGACTACAGGCAAAGTAAATCATAGTCAACTAATGCATAGTTAGAAAGGTAGGCAGCTAATTGCAGCAGTCAGTACGAAGCAGGATACAGGTTTGCTGGATTAAATCATCTGACAAGAGATCCTTGCACTCACTTGATCGCTGCATTTTATGTACAAGTAGAATAGCAGCTCTTTTACTGGTGCAAAGCCGTGTGCTGGGGAATTGTTCTCTGTGTTTGTTCCTTTCTGGATAGCCCCACCCTTTCAAGCACCTGCTATGACAGTGTTGGCTAACCTGTGACGCTCCAGGTGTTGTGAAACTACAAGTCCCAGCAGGCTTTGCCAATATATAGCAGTCTATTGCTGGAAGGGTATGCTGGGACTTGTAGTTTCACAACACCTGAAGTGTCACAAGTTAGCCAACACTGTGCTATGAGCCTAGAAATTGAATGATCAACTTCCATTTCTCTACTGCCTTGATTTTATAAGCACAGGTATTCCCTCCAGCACCTGCACAGCTTCAATGTTCATCACCACATCAACAAATTAACCCTGTTTCTTTAGGCTCAAACCAGCTGCCAATCTGGGAAAGGTCTGTTAATCATAAACCCCCACAACTCTTGTTTTGCACTTTCTTTATAGAGAACATTACTTTAGGCCTCTGGACTTTAGATGCCACCAGGGGGTAAATGTATCAAGCTGAGAGTTTTCCGGCGAGTTTGAAAAGTGGAGATTCTAGCTGTCATTTTGTAGAATGTACTAAATACATGATAGCTGGAATCTGATTGGTGTTTCAAACCCGCCGGAAAACTCTCAGCTTGATACATTTACCCCCAGGGCAGGAACACTTTGTGACAGCACCCTCCCCTTTAAAGAACAACTACTAGGCACACCAGGTTTGTCAGGATGCTTTCTACCAACGATTTGGATCAGTCTGGAAACATGTCACTTGTTATTAACAAGTTCACAAGATTGTTCATCCAAAGTATAACCTTTCCACTTCATAAGGTATTGCAACCATCCATGTCGAATTTGGGAGTCCAAAATTCTGGGGTTCAAACAATTTGCGACAAACTTCAAAGCTTGTAAATAAACCTCTTGTATTATCTTTAGATGCGGAGACGGCCTAAGATAAAACTGCTTTGCCATTTTCGTTTGCTTCTTTATGGGCTTTGGGCATTTCAGGTCCATTCTTTCGAGGAATTTCCACCCTCTATACAAAACCAAAGACAACCTTTAAAAGTTCCTGGAACACGAACCCAACGATTTTAAAAACCGTACTCGAAAATTTACTTTTTAACCTCAAAAATATGTTACAACCTGGATATTACACGCATTTCCATTAGAGACTATGACAGTGGACCACAAACTTTTTCAGTTCAAGGCACCCCTAAGCCAAAATAATTAACAAGTAGTCCTCTGCCTTGCTTACCACTGGCCCTGGCTGAGGCACCCCTGTGAGATCGCCGAGGCACCCTAGGCGCACAGTTTGGGAACCACTGGACTATGAGATCATTATTATTACATTTTATTCATGGGAGCTCATTATTTGCAGATGATATTGTAATGACTTTATCAAACCTCTCTACCGAAATCCACGATTTCAGCAAATTTGTAAGTAATCATGATAAATCAAAAGCCATGACTATTGGGATCCCACCTTCCACACACTTTTGACTACTAACTTTAATTTTTCATGGGCCACTAAAATATTAATATACTTGGGCATAGTACTTACTGAAATATTTCATACTCTTTAGAAAACAATTTTCTCCATTGCTCAGTGCTATTTGTAAAGATTTGGAGGAATGGAGTAGCATTCATTCTCATGGATAGGAAGAATAGCCTTAATTAAGAGGCACATTTACCACAGGATTCTCTACCTGTCCACACACTTCTGTTACCCACAATTATTTTGGATAGCATATCCTCAGACTCAAGTATTTACATTTAAATGGCAAAACAAACACATGCTGAATTGTAATATGGCATACTTCTGGGGGTGGTTTAGCAGTACCAGACTTTCTTAAATTCTATCTAGCAGTGCAACGACTCTCCATGTCCTTTGACATTTATCTCCCCATATAAAACTCTGGGTTAACATTGACAGCTCAGATATTAAGATCTGACACTTAACCACATATTATGGATACTAAGTTCTAAGCACACTTTGAACAATCCAATAATAGTCAACACCCTTTAAATCTGGGTCACTCTTTCAAGACAATATATTTCTGAAAAGCTATCAAGATTTTTTTTCCCAGTGCACACCCTTAGACATAGGTAAATATCTCCTAAACGCCTTCTAAACCCCCACAGAGACTATTTTGTAATGCTGTGGTTATAGCATTGCCTCATTATGGAAGTCTCGGTCACTTTCCACTCTTGAGCAAACTGTAACAAAACTTTGGTTCATGGCTCAGATGGAAAGGTTGACTCAAAACTTAAGAAAAAATCCACAGTCTGGAATCCTTGTCTAAACTTTAATATAAAATAATTATTTATGGAACACCCTCCATTGCTATTTTTTATATTACCCCTTTTAGCATTAAAAAACAGTTTGTCACCTTTAAAACTATTGATTGTGATCAATGTTATACATTATCAAACAATTATATATTCTGTTGGATTATAATATATCAAAGATGCAAGGCCGACACTACCATTAGGCGAAATAAGGCAGTGTCCTAGACTGTCAACATATCACTTCTTAAACACTAAATGAATGACATCATGTCACATTTAGGGGTCTATGCATCATTGGTGACAGTGGGGATGCGGAGTCTATCAATATGTATCGCAACAGAACGCTGCGCTACATATTGATATTCCGCCCAAATCCAGCAGGCTTGCTGCTTTTCAATACTTGCGCAAAACCCCTGTTCTGCAAAGCATTTTACCTGTTCACCGGCAGATAGGAGAAAGTGTTGTGCGCACTTTCATTATATCGATTTCAGCAAAGCCTGAGAGGCTTCAGAAGAAACCCATAGGAAATGACAGGTAACGCAATGCAATTCTGAGATGGCATTACCAGTCTATGCAATGCTTTTCAAAGCTTCGGGCAGCATGGTGGCTTAGTGGTTAGCACTTCTGCTTCACAGCACTGTGGTCATGAGTTTGATTCCTGACCATTGCCTTATCTGTATGGAGTTTGTATGTTCTCCCCATGTTTTCGTGGGTTTCCTCCTTGGGCTCCGGTTTCCTCCAACACTCCAAAAACATATTGGTAGGTTAATTGGCTGCTATTAAATTGCCCTAAATCTCTCTATGTCTGTATGTTAGGGGATTTAAATTGTTCGCTCCAATGGAACAGGTACTGATGTGAATGAGTTCTCTGTGCAGCGCTGCGGAATTAGTGGCGCTACATAAATAGATAATGATGCATTGCAGAACACTCCAGTCTGTGAGAGTATAAAACAATTAATAGTTATTAAGATGTACAAATATATGTGTGAAATACCTTAAAAACTATACTACAGATACAGGACTACGCCTTGAAGAAAAACAAGTGTTTCCTATGGAACAGACAATAGCAGGATGCCAGTCAGCTAAAAAAAAGTCCGGGAGGAAAACCACGTAGTACTGAACAAAGGATGTTGCCTTATATGTATTATTGTTGCAAAGAAATATTTGCTGAGCTAAAGAGATTTCCTTATATGTAATTGTTGTTAACCAGTTAATTCTGGACCCTAGGTATAAATAAAGGGCCAGTCTGAAGAGACCCTCAGAGCTGATGTTGAAACTGCAACACCTTGTTTGTGTTTCACTTCTTCCTCTCCTGTCGACAGAATTATGCTAATAGGATTAGGTTATCAGAGATCGATAATAGGGGCACCAAGCCTCGGTACCCCGACATTTACTGGGGGCTGGTCCGGGATACTCAACATACCAGCCCAGGACTGACCAGACACCTCCTCAATCTTCGGGAACAGCAGACAAATCCGTGCGGTGAGTAGTAGTAGTAGTAGAAGTTTTGTGCATTTGCACCTCTCTAATCTATCTGCTCTTCCTGTAAGATATAAGGTGGGGTTCAGTAGGGGATGGTATAACGGGTATTTGAACAATTACTGAATAACCTGTTTTCCTGACATATTTGTTTTTTGTGAAAAATAGATAAGTGAATGTATGTGTTTGTGTTGATACAGGATGTATATAAAAGGATGCAAATACATAACTTATTAATTGACCTCGATAATCAAAGGCATTCCTCTATACTTGTTGCTGAGACCTCGCCTTGTTCTGTGTAGATGATTGTCCTTGGGTTTGAGAGGTGATTATAAGAATCCTTTGCTCCTGTAAAGATTGAGTGATATTGTACTGATAAGAGATGTATAAGGGGACATCATAACCTTGAAAAGACTGATCTGATCAAAGACTGTACCTTGCACATGCGACTGAGGCTTGACCTTGTTTTGTGTAATGTGCGATCACTGGGCCAGCTGTCAGTCTACAAGGGTCCTCAGCTCTCTTAGAGGTTGAAAGAAGTAACAACTGAGTAACACGGTAAAAGTATAGAAAGGTTGCTCACTGATTCTGGTAAGGTTTCTCTGCAGTTCCTTGTAGGTACCTCAGTGTAGGGGCGCCGGATGTCGGAGGATAGGTCTGTCTACTGTCCACTGTCTACTGTTTAGTGTCTATTGTCTTAAGAAAGATTAGATGACACCTTCAGAAGAAATAGCTGAGTGTATTGGTGGAATTATTGTAATAGTAATAATTGTACTAGTATTAATATATTGTTTCATAAAAACATCAAGGGGAGCGGAGGGAATAAGACATGCTGTGGGGAGTATAAATGTCAGAATATAATCTTAGTTGTCCAGACTGTAAATGTGTTGTTATAATTCAAAAGGGATTGAAGATACAAACTAGTAAATTGATAGCAGTGATAGGATCTGACACTGATTGTTCAGTAACATATTTTTGATTGAAAAAGTAACTTTATTTGTATAAAGTACAAAAAACACAGGTCATACATTTCATTCAAGTGTACACAGTACACCGTAATACATGATCATGCATACATTTTAGTACAATACAGGGCATAAAGTACAAGACATGACATCCTACACTATATACATCAGGTACTGCACTAACCATTCAAACTTTAAACCATATCACGGTACAATAAAATTACATTGGATGTGAGGGGGAGGTAGGTGAGAGGGGTGGGGTGGGGGAGTCACGAGCAAAAAGTTTTTATTGAGGACAGACACAAAGGGGAGGGTGCATAAATAGACATTACATTCAATAATACTTCATGCTGTGAAAGGGGAATGGGTTGGAGGGGGTAAGGGGGGGATTGTTCAGTAACATATGGTAAACATAAGGAGGGAATTTTTAATCCAACGATATATATACAGCAATAGTTGGAAGTCACGATTGTCCAGACTATCTGAAAACCCAAATAGGATTGGGGTGGAGGCAAATATGTCATTTTTTTACCAGAAAACCTTAGAAGGATAGGGCCACTTACATGTCCATTAATTAATAAAATATCAGGAAAGTATGTACCCAAGTTGATCAAGCAATCCATAACAGGATTTAATTGTAAAGGTGTATAAAATTAGAATAACAGTCACTTCTCAGTTACACTAGGGGCCGGTATTCCCATAACTGCAGTAATGGAGGCCCAGGGCAGTAAAGGTATGATGGTACAGACATCATACACTCCTGCGGATCTAGTTAAGGAATGTAACGGACTTACCTGATCCCCGCCGCTCTGTCCGGATGCCGCACTTCCGGGTTCGGCGGTCACATGACCGCAACCCAGGGGCGGGGATTTTGAATCCCCGTCAGCATAAAAACCTCACTCTGACACTCGTGAGTGTCAGAGCAACACTTACCTGTTCCTGGCTCCTGCACTTCATGGATTGCTGTGTCTTCCAGTCTTCAGTGTCTTCCTGTGTGCTGATCTCTGCCTGTTTGACTACCCTGGCTCTCCTATCCCTGTGTACCGACCCGGCTTGCTGACCATTCTTCTGTTCTTGTGACCCGTGTGCCGAACCTGGCTTGTTGACTCCGAGTTGCTTTCTGATTCTGCCTGACTCCATTCCTGTGTGCCGAACCGGCTTGTCTGACTCCGCTACCTCCGCTCCACTCCGCTGTACTACATCTTGGGGCGAACCTGAGGACCGCAACCTGCGACTCCTGGCAGCGAAGCCCACCCCGCCTTGCGGCGGTTCTTGGTGAACACCGGGGAGATTGTTAGACTCCGCACCTCAGGTAAGCCAGCGCTAATCAAGATTAGTAGTAGAAGTATCCAGAATCTGTTACAGTCTGCTCTGACCATGGATGCCGCAGCTAAAGATCTGTTGGAGCATTTAGTGGAGAGGATGGATAAGCAAGAAGCTAACCAAGAGCAACTTTTAAAATTCCTCACTAGTCTATCTACTCGGTTGGATGTTGTCCAGAACACCCTAGTGGCTGGTGGACCACCTGGGCCAGCAGTGGCCCCTGTACCTCAGGCCGTAGCAGCAGCTTCTTCCTCACAGTTACGGTTACCTAACCCACCCAAGTTCGATGGGGACCCCAAGTATTGCAGATGATTTTTAAATCAATGCTCCATACAATTCGAGCTATTACCAGGGAACTTCCCTTCTGAAAAAACGAAAGTGGCCTATGTGATTTCTTTATTGTCCGGTCAAGCCTTAGCATGGGCTTCCCCCTTATGGAAGAGGGATAACCCTATTCTACATAACTTCAGCGTCTTTTTGTCCACTTTCAAGAAAATATTTGATGAGCCAGGAAGGGTGTCCAATGCTGCTTCCGGCTTATTACGTCTCCGCCAGGGAAACCAGTCTGTGGGACAGTATGCGGTCCACTTCAGAACTATGGCCTCTGAACTTTGCTGGAACGATGAGGCCCCAGTAGCTACGTTCTGGCAGGGCCTTTCAGACCGGATCAAAGACGAGCTGATATCTCAGGAACTCCCTACGTCTTTGGATGATATTATCTCTCTCTCTGTGTCAAAGTTGATTTGCGTTTCAAGGAACGTAATTCCGAGAAGGAACAGTCTCGGCGTAGTATGATTCGCTTGGCCCCCAACTTCTAAACCCCTGTTCTTCCTCCAGAAGAGCCCATGCAACTGGGGAGGACCCGCCTGTCTGCCGAAGAAAGGGAGAGGAGATTTCGGAACAAGTTGTGTTTATATTGTGGAGAGAGCGGCCATCTTCTGAATTCTTGTTCTAAACGCTCGGGAAACGACAGGGCCTAACGAGTTCAGGCGCTGTATCGTTGGGCCTCTTCTCTCAGTGTCAGTCAGTTCCCAGTAGTAATGATTGCCTGTCTATTCCCATTTCCCTTCAGTTAGGACAAAAGACTTTCCCGCAGTCGGCTCTTCTTGATTCCGGAGCCGCAGGAAATTTCATCTCTGCCGCAGTAGTTAAACAATTTGCTATTCCCACACAAGCTTTGGAACAACCCATCTCTCTGATGGCCATTGATGGGGAAAGAATTCCTGAGGGGTCCATTCTGGTACGCACTATTCCCCTCCTGCTTCAGATAGGAGCGCTTCATCAGGAGATTTCTTTTCTAGTAATTCAGAAATCTACCAACCCAGTCATCCTAGGACTTCCATGGCTTCATCTCCACTCCCCCACCTTAGACTGGAAATCAGGTCACATATTGTCCTGGGGACAGTCCTGCTTCTCTCACTGCCTACAGAGAGTTGTTCCTCCGAATAGTCCCAGACGTTCCCAAGAATTTCCTGTGACTCTTTTGCCTGAACCATACCAAACCTTCTCTGATGTTTTTTGTCAACAAGAAGCCACTAGACTTCCCCCTCACAGAATCTGGGATTGTGGCATTGATCTGATACCTGGTAAACCCATTCCCAGGGGCCGTGTTTACCCCCTTTCCCTCCCGGAGTCTAAGGCTATGGAGGAGTATGTCCAAGAAAATCTAAAAAGGGGCTTCATCTGCAAGTCTGCCTCCCCAGCTGGGGCTGGCTTCTTCTTCGTAAAAAAGAAAGATGGGGGCTTCCACCCTTGCATTGATTACAAAGGCCTGAATGCCATTACCGTTAAAAATCGGTATCCTCTGCCACTAATTTCCGAATTGTTTGACCGGATTAAGGGTGCCACCATCTTTTCTAAACTTGATCTCAGAGGAGCGTATTACCTCATACGCATTAAGGAGGGGGAGGAATGGAAAACGGCGTTCAATACCGGAGATGGCCACTTTGAATACCTGGTCATGCCCTTTGGGTTATGCAATGCCCCAGCCATCTTTCAGGGCTTTATGAATGAGCTTTTTCAAGACCTCTTGTATCAATCCGTAGTCATCTACTTGGACGACATTCTCATCTTTTCTCAAGATATAGTATCTCATCGCAGTCATGTACTGGAGGTCCTCTCTCGTATCCGGGAAAATCATCTATTTTGTAAATTAGAAAAATTCACCTTCGAGCAAAAACAAATTCCCTTCCTGGGATATATTATTTCTGGCACCGGTCTACAGATGGATCCCACGAAATTGAAAGCCATACTTGACTGGCCCCAACCATCGGGTCTTAAGGCCACCCAACGCTTCCTAGGATTCTCCAACTATTATCGTCAATTTATCAAAGGATACTCTTCTCTCGTGGCTCCCATCACGGCATTGACCCGTAAATCTGCTGATGCTAGTATTTGGTCCACTGAGGCTATCCAAGCCTTTAGATTATTAAAGCCTCTTTTTTCATCTGCACACATTCTTCAACAGCCGGATTGTTCACGTCCATTTGTCCTGGAGGTAGATGCCTCTTCCGCTGGCACTGGAGCCGTACTGTCACAGCGAAGCCCTTCTGGAAAACTTCATCCCTGCGGATTCTTTTCCCGTCGCTTGTTACCTGCTGAGAGGAATTATGGGATTGGCGACAAAGAGCTCCTGGCCATCAAGCTGGCTCTCTCCGAATGGAGACATCTACTAGAAGGGGCGCAATTTCCTATCACCATATATACCGACCATAAGAATCTGCTTTACTTACGCATCACTCAATGTCTAAATCCTCGGCAAGCAAGGTGGTCCTTATTCTTTTCACGCTTTGATTTCAACATCACTTTTCACTCTGGATCCAAGAATACGAAGGCAGACGCCTTATCTCGCTCTTTTGATCCAGCCGACATGGAATCCTTGGAAGACAATAAATTCATTGTAGATCCCTGTCAAGTATTGGCAACTACACACCTGAACAAGGGTTGTCCTCCGGGCAAAACATTCATCTTGCCACGTCTACGCACTCGGCTCCTTAACTGGGCTCATCAATCTCTCATCTCTGGGCATGCCAGCATCCGCAAGACCTGGGACTTGTTGTCCCGAAGTTACTGGTGGCCTTCTTTGCTGGACGATGTGAAGAGATTTGTTTCGGCTTGTTCCAAATGTGCTCAACACAAGACCTCTAGGAAGAAGCCTTATGGATGGTTGCTCCCATTACCCATTCCTGATTACCCGTGGTCACAGATCTCCATGGATTTTATCACAGATCTTCCTCCTTCCAAATCCTGTACTGTGGTGCTAGTGGTCATGGATCGCTTCTCGAAAACAGCTCACTTTATTGCTCTTAAAGGCCTTCCTTCTTCCTCCTCCTTAGCCGATATTTTTATTAAAGAAATATTTCGCCTCCATGGCTGTCCTCAACATATTGTGTCCGATCGGGGATCACAATTCATATCAAAATTTTGGCGGTCTTTTTGCAATAAGCCTGGAATTAAGCTTGACTTCTCTTCCGCATATCATCCCCAGTCCAATGGGTCTACTGAAAGAACTAACCAAGAATTAGAGAAGTTTCTAAGAATATTTATCTCAAGTAACCAAGATAACTGGGTGGATCTTCTCCCTTGGGCCGAGTTTGCCCATAACAACCATTTCCATGAGGCCATCTCTAACTCCCCCTTTTTTGTTCTTTATGGCTGCCATCCTAGACTACCCACCTTCTCTCAAATCTCATCTTCTGAAGTTCCGGCAGTGGACTGTCTGTTTCGTAATTTCTCTGCTATTTGGGAACAGACCAAGATAAATTTAAAGAAAGCAACCACTCGTTCCAAAAAATTCTACGATAAAAGGAGGAGAATGACTCCAAGTTTTTCAGTTGGTGACAGGGTATGGCTATCCACCCAGAACATTCGTTTAAAGGTTCCCAGTAAAAAATTTGCTCCCAAGTTCATTGGCCCATTCGCTATTTCTTAGATTATTAATCCCGTAGCCTTTAGATTGAGTCTGCCTCCCTCCTTACGCATACCCAATGTCTTTCATGTCTCCTTGTTAAAACCGATGGTAACCAACAGATTCTCCACCTCATCCAGAACTCCTCCTACTGTTGTGGATCGGGATCAAGTCAAATATGAGATTAAAACTATCCTAGATTCTCGTAAAGTTCAAGGTGCCATACAGTTCTTGGTGGATTGGAAGGGTTACGGCCCTGAGGAGCGCTCATGGGTAAGAGCCATTGATCTGCATGCTCCCCGTCTACTTAAATCCTTCCATAAAAAAATTCCTTTGAAACCCTATTAGGGGGTAAATGTATCAAAGTGCGATTTTGCAACTCCAGCGATTTTCTCGGGAGAGTTGAAACTCGCCGATGTATGAAGCTGAGATTTTATGCAAAATCGCCAGAGTTGTGCTTCTGTCAAAATCGCTGTTTGCAAAATCGCCAGGGATGTCAGGGCATGTTGGCACTTGTGGTTCTCCAAGTGCCAACATGCCCTGGCTGCCGTGGGTATGCTGGTGCTTGTAGTTATACAAGCACCAGCATGGCCACACTGTTTTTGGCAACCTGGCTGGCTGGGACTTGTAGTTCCACAAACAAAATTGGTGTCAGTTTGTTTTTTTTACTACTTTACGCCGTATTACCCTACTACCCACAGCCCAGGGGTGATAGGAAGAGCCCTAGTGCTATCAGCACTGGGCTGGTTCTTTCTAGGGGGGAAGCCCGCTCGTTTTTTTCAATGGACCCCACTCCCTAGGGAATCCAGCCCAGCGCTGAACAGTCTAGGGTTGGTTAGTCATTATGGCAGGGGGACCCCTGCCGCGCGTCCCCCTGCTATAGTGCCGCCAACCCTGGCTGGTTTGCCTAGTGCTGGTAAAGTGAAAATCGGGGGAACCCCACGCAAAAATTTTTGCCGATTTTCATGGGACCAGTACTAGTCAGGCAGCACTAGGGTTAAGCATAAATAGTGGGGGGACCCCACGCTTTTTTTTTTTCAACTTTTATCTGTTCTTTAACATTTTAACAGCTGGCGGAGCTCTAGCAGCTGTATGACAGGTCAGTGTAACAGTGATGTGTTTACAACTCACTGTTACAACACAGGAGAGTTTGCCAAACACAGGAGAGTTAGCTAAACTCGGGAGTGTTTACATCGCTCAAAATCGCCAGAGATGACCAGCGATTTTGAACATGAGTGTCAAAATCGCAGCTTGATACATTTCCATTTTTTTTTAAAAAAAAAAATCACGGGTAAAAACCCGCGATTTGCCGCGATTCAAACACGCTGGCAAACTCGCACTTTGATACATTTACACCCTGGTGTTCGGAGTCCACCTTTATGGCAGGGGGTACTGTAATGGACTTACCTGATCCCCGCCGCTCCGTCCGGATGCCGCACTTCCGGGTTTGGCGGTCACATGTGACCGCAACCCAGAGGCGGGGATTTTGAATCCCCGTCAGCATAAAAACCTCACTCTGACACTCGCTGAGTGTCAGAGCAACACTTACCTGTTCCTGGCTCCTGCACTTCATGGATTGCTGTGTCTTCCAGTCTTCAGTGTCTTCCTGTGTGCTGATATCTGCCTGTTTGACTACCCTGGCTCTCCTATCCCTGTGTACCGACCCGGCTTGCTGACCATTCTTCTGTTCTTGTGACCCGTGTACCGAACCTGGCTTGTTGACTCAGAGTTGCCTTCTGATTCTGCCTGACTCCATTCCTGTGTGCCAAACCGGCTTGTCTGACTCCGCTACCTCCGCTCCACTCCGCTGTACTACATCTTGGGGCGAACCTGAGGACCGCGACCTGCGACTCCTGGCAGCGAAGCCCACCCCGCCTTGCGGCGGTTCTTGGTGAACACCGGGGAGATCGTTAGACTCCGCACCTCAGGTAAGCCAGCGCTAATCAAGATTAGTAGTAGAAGTATCCAGAATCTGTTACAAGGAAAGAGAAGGTATTGCGGCTGTTAAAGGAATCCATATTATCTTCAGGAAGGCAGGAATGCCAGATATAGGGTCATTAGATCCTAGAAGATGGGAAACTTTTGAGAAAGAACATAGTATATGGATTACTAGGAATAAGAAAGAACACTAAGTGTCAGCATGGGTAAGGGCATGTAGACAAATAGAACAAGAACAAATGGTAAAGGAGGAGATGTTAGAAGACATCCAGGGTCATACAACTGTAAACCCGCCTCCTACTCAGCCACCCCCAAGTGCACCATCAGATCCACATAATCACACATTAGAAGGGATGTCAGGACAATAATTCATTTGTAACACCAGTAAAATACCCCAGTCTTAGAACATGGGGTGTGAAAGAGGATAAAAAGTGTCCAGCTTGTGGATTCTGTATCCCAGGGACAGGGAGTACCTGCCCAAACTGTGTAATCAGGTATCAGTTGAAGGAGAACCATGTGACTCCCTCCTAGGAAACTTAAATAGAAAACCTCCCATGTGGTCACCCTCATCAAATTGGACTAGGAGTAAGGTTAATATCTACAATTGTGGTCAGGTTGACTCCAAGGGTAGCAAATGTAATTGTGGGAAGACTACAATGTATCCAGTGGAAGTAGAGCCACCTCCATATCTTCATAGTACTGTCTCCAGTTACCCAATTACTATACAGGCAGTGCACGAACCAAATCCAGAATTTGGTCAATTAACCCACACCGATGCACCTAGATTAAGAGTAACTCGAAGACAGGAACAATACAGACCTTGGGCACCGGCGGAATTAACTTATATAGTAAGGAAAGCCCCAGATTATAGGAAGAATCCCCTAGCCTTACATAGATATATAGAAAGACTGGTGACAATTTGGGCCGCCACTTGGGGAGACTTAGAAGAAGTTTGTAAAATGATAGTTGGAATGGGTAGTGTAAATGACATACTTGCAATACCCGTTGGGGATGGAATAGTGGCAGCCCCAATAGGAATAGAACAGAGAACAGAAGAGTCTGGTAACCTATTCCTAATCGGGTTGAGATGCTGGTGTGAGGCGCAACAGCAGAGAATGCCAGCTGTTCCAGAGGGTAGACAGAGGAGGGACCAGTCAGTGAAAGATTATTATGATCAAGTTCATCAGGCACATCTGGATAGGGGATTCCAGGAAGATAACCTTACCCATCAATGGCTACTGCGTACCGCTTTTCTACAGGGACTCAAAGAATCCCTAATGAGTGAGTTAATGGCCAAAAGGCCAGAGGCCAGTACAATGACAGTAGCTTCCCTGTTAGAAGTATTAAGGGCTATAGAGGATCAGAGAGAAGAGAAAAAGAGAAAGAGCCAAGAAAAGTCCTCTCATGTTACTGTCCATGTGGTCCAGGAGACTCCCAGACCAAAGAGCTTTAACCAGAAAAAAAGAGTCACCGGGGAAGAGGCAAAAAGAAAGGGATTATGTTTCTTTTGTAACCAACCGGGTCAAAGGAAAAGGGATAGTCAGAAATATAAAGTCTGGCAGCAGAAAAATACTCACCAAAACCCAGAAGCCTTTAGCATTCATTACCTCCAAACCAAACCCTAACCCATAGGAAATAGGCTACCCAGTGTCAGGCCCCCAGAAACCCGCTATTAATATCACAGGGCCCACAGGAAAAATTCAGTTGGAATTACCCCAAGGGGAAATTATTGATTGCATAGTGGACACTGGAGCAAGCTGCACTGTATTGAGGGCCTCAGAGATACCAAAAAAATACATGAGTAAAGTAAAAATCACAGGCACAGGCTTATCAGGGGATGGAGTTCAGCTTAAACAAAGCGAACCAGTATTTGTTAAATTACAGGATAAGACTTTAACGGTACCTGTACAATTTCTAACTTCAACTACCTGTCCAGTCAATCTATTAGGGGCTGATATACTGTCAGCAATACAGGCCAAAATAACATACAAGGATGGGAGGGTTCAGATAACTTCCCTGTCAGAAAATTAGAGTTGTCAGCTGCACGCTGCCATATATTTGGTTCAAAGTATTCCCCCAGAAAAACCAAGCTCAATACCCCTGTGGCTCAGTGAAAAAGTGCCACAGGAAGTGTGGTCAAGGGGAAAGACAGATGTGGGATTACTGGCAGTACAGCCTGTACATTTAAAAATGAAACCAAATACTGTCCCCATTAAGATTAGGCAATACCCCCTGTCTCAACAACAAGATACAGCTATAACCAAACAGGTAGTAGCATACCAACAGGCTAAAGTTCTCAGGGAATGCAGGTCTCCCTGGAATACGCCCCTTTTCCCAATAAAAAAGGAGTTAGAACCTGGAAAACCACAGGAATATAGAATGGTTCACAATCTTAGAGAAATTAACAAAAGGATGGTGATTGATGCACCTATTGTATCCAACCCACATACCCTCCTCAATCAGATCCCTGCAGAAGCAGAGTATTTTACTGTTATAGATCTTGCAAATGCATTTTTCTATTTCCCTCTTACAGAGGACAGCCAGCTTTGCTTAGCATTTACACATCAGGGAAAACAATACTGCTGGACTCGATTTCCACAGGGGGGAGCCACCTCACCCTCAGCATTTTCAGAAGCAATGAACCTCATATTACAGGTATGGCGACCACAATATTCATCCACACAACTGCTCCAATATGTAGATGACTTACTACTGTGTTGCCAAACGATTGAGGGGTGTCAGGAAGAGACTATATCATTAATTAACTTCTTAGGGCAGCAACATTGCAAGGTATCACCCACAAAAATACAAGCATCGCAGAGTAAGGTAATATTTTTAGGACATTGCATCTCACAAGGTACCAGACACCTCACACAGGACAGGATAACTGTAATCCAGCAGGTAAAGCCACCACAGAACACCAAGGAATTAAGGGCATTCCTAGGTTTGGTAGA